>NC_064924.1:35959086-36262116 GCF_023897955.1 Schistocerca gregaria
ATTTCCAGGAGTGTAGTAATTCACATTCCAAAGAGAGCAGGTGTTGACAGGTGTGAAAATTACCCAACTATCAGTTCATGGTTGCAAGATACTAACAGTAATTATTTACAGAACAATGGAAAAACTGGTGGAAGCACAGGTCAGAGAAGATAAATTTGAATTCTGGAGGAATTGTGAAAGTGCGAGGCAATACTGACCCCACGGCTCATCTTAGAAGATAGGTTAAGGAAAGGGAAACCTACATTTATAGCATCCGTAGACTTAGAGATAGCTTTCCACAATGTTCGAGTACACTCTTTGAAAATTCTGAATGTAGCAAGGATTAAATAGAGGGAGTGAAAGCCTATTTATAACTTGTACAGAAACCAGACGGCAGTAATAAGAGTATGAAAAAGAAGCAGTGATTGGGAAGGGAGCGAGATATTATTCAAACTGTGTATTGAGCAACCAGCAAAGGAAGCAAAAGAAAAATCTGGAGTAGAAATTAAACTCCAGGGAGTATAAATAAAAATCTTGAGGATTGCCGATGACATTGTAATTCTGTGAGAGACAGCAAAGGACTTGGAAAAGCAAGTGCACGGAATGTCCAGAGTTTTGAAAGGCGGATATAAAATGAACATCAACAAAAGCAAAACAACGATAATGGTATATACGTAACCGAATAATCCCTTCAACACAAGCGTTCGTAATTATTTACCCGTGGTCTAGGGGTAGCGCCTTTGATTCATAATCAAAACGTTTTCAGACCTAGGTTCGATCCCTGCCACTGCTTAAATTTTGATAAATAATCAGCATTGGCGGCCGAAGACTTCATAAAAAGTCAGCCTCATTCTGCCAACGGCCTTGTCAAACAGGGCGGAGGAGCGGATAGAGGTTCAGGGCACTCTCTTGTCCTAGGGGTGGGAAATTGCCCTTAAAGGCGGAAGAATCAGCAATGATCAACGACATGAGGATGCAGAAGGCAATGGAAACCACTGCATTAAAGACACGTAACATGTATCCACAGGACATGTGGCCTGTAGTTGAAGAAGTTGATGATCTCTACATTGGCAAGAGATTCCGGAATAGTCCCCCATTCGGATCTCCGGGAGGGGACTGCCAAGGGGGAGGTTACCATGAGAAAAACATTCAATAATCAACGAAAGGATAATGTTCTGCGAATCGGGGCGTGGAATGTCAGAAGCTGGAACGTGGTATGGAAACTAGAAAATCTGAAAAGGGAAATGCAAAGGCTCAATCTAGATATAGTAGGGGTCAGTGAAGTGAAGTGGAAGGAAGACAAGGATTTCTGGTCAGATGAGTATCGGGTAATATCAACAGCAGCAGAAAATGGTATAACAGGTGTAGAATTCGTTATGAATAGGAAGGTAGGGCAGAGGGTCTGTTACTGTGCACAGTTCAGTGACCGGGTTGTTCTAATCAGAATCGATGGCAGACCAACACCGACAACGATAGTTCAGGTATACATGCCGACGTCGCAAGCTGAAGACGAACAGATAGAAGTGTATGAGGATATTGAAAGGGTAATGCAGTATGTAAAGGGGGACGAAAATCTAATAGTCATGGGCGACTGGAATGCAGTTGTAGGGGAAGGAGTAGAAGAAAAGGTTACAGGAGAATATGGGCTTGGGACAAGGAATGAAAGAGGAGAAAAACTAATTGAGTTCTGTAACAAATTTCAGCTAGTAATAGCCAATACCCTGTTCAAGAATCACAAGAGGAGGAGGTATACTTGGAAAAGGCCGGGAGATACGGGAAGATTTCAATTAGATTACATCATGGTCAGACAGAGATTCCAGAATCAGATACTGAATTGTAAGGCGTACTCAGGAGCAGATATAGACTCAGATCACAATATAGTAGTGATGAAGAGTAGGCTGAAGTTCAAGACATTAGTCAGGAAGAATCAATACACTAAGAAGTGGGATACGGAAGTTCTACGGAATGACGAGATACGTTTGAAGTTCTCTAACGCTATAGATACAACAATAAGGAATAGCGCAGTAGGCAACACAGTTGAAGAGGAATGGACGCCTCTAAAAAGGGCCATCACAGAAGTTGGGAAGGAAAACATAGGCACAAAGAAGGTAGCTGCTAAGAAACCATGGGTAACAGAGGAAATACTTCAGTTGATTGATGAAAGGAGGAAGTACAAACATGTTCCGGGAAAATCAGGAATACAGAAATACAAGTCGCTGAGGAATGAAATAAATAGGAAGTGCAGGGAAGCTAAGACGAAATGGCTGCACGGAAAATGTGAAGACATCGAAAAAGATATGATTATCGGAAGGACAGACTCTGCATACAGGAAAGTCAAAACAACCTTTGGTGACATTAAAAGCAACGGTGGTAACATTAAGAGTGCAACGTGAATTCCACTGTTAAATGCAGAGGAGAGAGCAGATAGGTGGAAAGAATACATTGAAAGCCTCTATGAGGGTGAAGATTTGTCTGATGTGATAGAATAAGAAACAGGAGTCGATTTAGAAGAGATAGGGGATCCAGTATTAGAATCGGAATTTAAAAGAGCTGTGGAGGACTTACGGTCCAATAAGGCAGAAGAGATAGATAACATTCCATAAGAATTTCTAAAATCATTAGGGGAAGTGGCAACAAAACGACTATTCACGTTGGTGTGTAGAATATATGAGTCTGGCGACATACCATCTGACTTTCGGGAAAGCATCATCCACACAATTCCGCTGACGGCAAGAGCTGACAAGTGCGAGAATTATCACACAATCAGCTCAACAGCTCATGCATCGAAGCTGCTTACAAGAATAATATACAGACGAATGGAAAAGAAAGTTGAGAATGTGCTAGGTAACGATCAGTTTGGCTTTAGGAAAAGTAAAGCCACGAGAGAGGCAATTCTGACGTTACGGCTAATAATGGAAGCAAGGCTGAAGAAAAATCAAGACACGTTCATAGGATTTGTAGACCTGGAAAAAGCGTTCGACTATATAAAATGGTTAGGTGTTCAAGATTCTGAGAAAAGCTGGGGTAAGCTATAGGGAGAGACGGGTCATATACAATATGAACAACAACCAAGAGGGAATAATAAGAGTGGACGATCAAGAACGAAGTGCTCGTATTAAGAAGGGAGTAAGATAAGGCTGTAGCCATTCGCCCCTACTCTTCAATCTGTACATCGAGGAAGCAATGATGGAAATAAAAGAAAGGTTCAGAAGTGGAATTAAAATACAAGGTGAAAGGATATCGACGATACGATTCGCTGATGACATTGCTATCCTGAGTGAAAGTGAAGAAGAATTACATGATCTGCTGAACGGAATGAACAGTCTAATGAGTACACAGTATGGTTTGAGAGTAAATCGGAGAAAGACGAAGGTAACGAGAAGCAGTAGAAATGAGAACAGCGAGAAACTTAACTTCATTGACTTCGTGACCATCAATCCTGATGTTAACGAATTCTGCTACCTAGGCAGTAAAATAACCAATGACGGACGGAGCAAGGAGGACATCAAAAGCAGACTCGCTATGGCAAGAAAGGTATTTCTGGCCAAGAGAAGTCTACTAATATCAGATACCGGCCTTAGTTTGAGGAAGAAGTTTCTGAGTATGTACGTCTGGAGTACAGAATTGTATGGTAGTGAAACATGGACTGTGGGAAAACCGGAACACAAGAGAATCTAAGCATTTGAGATGTGGTGCTATAGACGAATTTTGAAAATTAGGTGGACTGATAAGGTAAGGAATGATGAGGTTCTAGGCAGAATCGGAGAGGAAAGGAATATGTGGAAAACACTGATAAGGAGAAGGGATAGGATGATAGGACATCTGCTAAGACATGAGGGAATGACTTCCATGGTACTAGAGGGAGCTGTAGAGGGGAAAAACTGTAGAGGAAGACAGAGATTGAAATACGTCAAGCAAATAATTGAGGACATAGGTTGCAAGTGCTACTCTGACATGAAGAGGTTAGCAGAGGGGAGGAATTCGTGGCGTGCCGCATCGAACCAGTCAGTAGACTAATGACCAAAAAAAAAAAACGTCTGCCAATTCTTCACTGTTGCTTGTAAAGCGCGGACGGGTCACAAGTGCTTCCATCTCGTCCAGTACCTTCCTAGCTTTAGCGACTCATTGTTGTGCTTATGACTGCCAAGAAGAAACTCCACGCACCGCTTTGAAAACTGTGGCAGCTTTTTTGAAAGTCGTCATTTTTACGATATTTTGTAACTTCGTTACATCTTAGAAGGCCAATAATTTTCACAATATAGGTTTATGATTGATTTTATGCATGATCCAAGCCTTTTTACTACGATAATAATACGAACATTTATAATCTCAGTCTATTACTATCTCGTATTTCATTTCAGGTGTCAGATTTAATAAAGGCAAATGACCCAAATCTGGGAGATAAAATAAGGAAATTACTTGATGAGCTGGGGCATGAGAAATGACAGTAACATTTATGACTCGACAAGTGAGGATGAACCCGATAACGTTGAAGTGTATGATACTGACCCTACAGATGGAGAGTGTAAAGTAGGCCAAATTACCATCGTTGGTCCAAACCCTCCAAATTCCGGCGAAAAAGGGAGCGACGCTCTGTTGCGATGAAGAAAGCGACCCAGGGCTGTTTCTCCGTCTTCCTCGTCATCACCGTCACCCGTAATTTCAAATTATTCAGGTACAAGTGTTTCTTCACTTTCAGAGTTTTATGAAATTTTTTCTTGCTGACGACACCCACAAAATATCTGTCGATTACTATATTTTCACTGTTCGTGCGCTAAATTGCCACATGAAGCACGATGTTTTAAGTTAGTACTTCTTTACTACTAACTGCATTCGTGACCAATTTTGCAGACAGTATTCACATATACCACAAAATGTACCAGAAAAATTGCATCACTGTACGACCAATTGATCAGGAGATACCACTCATAAACACTGTATGCAAGATAAAATTCCATATCGTCCAAGACGATTAAATTTATTACTTTGTTGTTACTAACTCTATCCGCAAAACAGATTGTATCCACGTTTGCCAGTAAGCGTACCTACAAAGATATATCACTGTACGACTCGTAGCTAAGAAGATATGACGTGAAATTACGGAAATGAGAGAAAAAAGTGCCGCATAATGCATTATGATTTAATTTATTACTTCTTTATAGTTAACTCTGTCCACATTCTTAGACAGTAGGTACATATACCTGCAAAATTATATTATCCTACATTATATACTTCAGGAGTTACGATATCAAAAACATTGAACTGTCTGAAAATGAAACTGCAGGGCGATTTTCGCTAGACGTACAGGTGAAATATGTGCACGAATACGAGTGAAATATGTGTTAAATATATTTGACATAAGCGTATGCGAGCTAAGGAACTGGTAAAAACACTCATGCTAAACTCCTGGAATGATTTCTATAAAATTTGCTGCACGTATTACTTACAATTTGGAAAGAAATACTGTAGATGAAGAACCACCAGCCTGCTATGTACGAGGGATGATGTAAGGTTGAGAGAGAAAGGGGGACTAGGAGATGGGCAGACAGCGAGAGAGAACGAAGAGATAGGCACAGATAGGAGGAGGATGTGGTGGTGGAGAAGGTAGACAGGGATAAGAGTGGGAGAAACGGACAGAGAGAGGAGAGAGGAGGAGACAGGCATTGTAAGAAAAGAGAATGAGATAGACAAAAGGGGAAAGAGACAGGTGGAGACTTGAATGGAGAGGAGATGAACAGAAAGAGGAAATAATCAACATAATGAGGGAAGAGGAGGAGACAGAGAGATGAGGAGATAGGCACAGAGAGGAAAGGGGAGGAGGTGAACATGGAAAAGGGGGAAAGCAGATGCAAGACAAGAAGGGGGAAGAGGAAATTTATGAAGAGAGGGGAGGAGGAGATGCAATTGTAGGAGAAGGAGGAAATTAATGTAGAGGTGGAGGAGATTGACAGCGAGAGGGGAAGGAGGAGATGGAATTGAAGGGGAGAGACGGAAATGGACAGTTGGAACAGATGGACAGAGGGTGAGGGGCCGATTGACAGAGAGAGGGAGAGGAAATGAACATAAAGATTGGCAGGAGACTGGAATAAATAAACACTTGTGCAGTGCTGGGTTTCTCAGCTTGTCGATAGTTTTGTAAGGCCTGCGTGTTATAGGCAACTATTAATGTCACCATTGGTTGCCTTGATGTTGTAACCTGTATGTGTCCTAAGATCCAATGATGGCGGCTTTAGTTTTTCCGAAAGCGGTAATCATGGAATAAAAAGAATTGCTTCGGTCTTGACTACCAGTTTATTGTTTTACAAGCATCTAAATCTGCTACCTACAAAATCGAGCATACAAAGAACTGCAGAGAGAGTATTGCACTTCGTTTGGGAAGCTCGTCTCATGTTCTAAGAGATTTGAGTACAGTGGAATGATCTTAGTTTGCCTCTTTGTCGTCGTTTGAGCAAGGAAATGCTTTTTTTTTTTTTTTCTAGAACGAACCTGTTACAGATTCCGATTGTTTTTTTTTTCTTTCCTCATTTCATAGGAGTCCAGTTTTAGAGGAATAGGCTGGAAATGAGCAACTCTTCCAGCAGTTCCAGAGCGGGCAGCACAGCCCCGCGCCGCAGCGGCTGCCTGGACTGCGGCGCCCAGCGCAGTGCAGCCGTAACGGCCCCCAGTCACTGCTGACGGGGCTCCCTCTATCTGCATTTTAAGTCCCGCTGCCAGCGTGCTCGGCGGCAGACCGCGCCCTCTCTTTTCGGCATGCGTGGGCGAATCAGAGAGCCACAAATTGCGCTCCGGCTGCGCCTGTGGCTCCAAGGGATGATCGGATTTGAGGGCCGCGATACGCACAGCGCGGATGCGCCCTTTAGTTAGATGGATATACGTGTTTTTCCCTCCTTGCGACTTCATAGATGAATCCGAGAAATGCAGTCCTCTTGCCAGTTTTCGGTTAACGTTTTGCACTTCTCCTTGCTCTGGGTACTAGGTTTCCCAAAAGACAGGGTGAACAGTAATAAAACCGACAAACTGCAGAGACAGGTTCCTCACTGGTAATGGAGGGAAAAAGGTGCTGTCAACACGTGTCCGGAAATGCATCATTGCCACAGTAGACGGCGGTGACGAATGGAAAGTCCTCTGACTTCGTACGGGGGCCGTGTTGCAGGCTGTTTCAGTGGCTCAGTGTACTGTAGGGGGCAGAATGATACAGTATCCGTGTTGGGAACAAGCTGAGATTGAGTGCGGCCAAGCAGATGGAAACGGTCGAGAGGCAGTACGGATATACCATAACAAGCACCCCCATAGACACCAACCACAAACATCTCACTCCATTTGTGTGACCATGGATGGTTACTTTCAGACAGACGAACGTGCAGGGAGGTGGCGGGCTCTGCATACACCAGATTTGGAGGACCGCGCCCTACCAATCCATTCCTTCTTCTAGTCATATTATACAACAAATTTCTCTTCTACCCAGCTCCATTCAGCACCTCCTCATTAATTGCGTGATCTACCTATGTAATCTTCAACATTTTTCTGTAGCACTACATTTCAAAAGCTTCTGTCTCTAAACTATTTATTGTCCATCTTTCAATTCCTTACATGGCTGCATTCCATAAAAATACTTTCAGAAAGGACTTCCAGACACTTAAATCTGCGCTCGACGTTAGCAAATTTCTCTTCTTCAGAAACGCTTTCCTTGCCATTGCCAGTCTGCATTTTATATTCTCTCTACTTTGTCCATAGTCAGTCATTTAGATGCCCAAATAGCAAAACACCTCTACTACTTTAAGTGACTCATTTCCTAATCTAATTCCCCTGATTTAATTCGACCGCATTCAATTATCGCCGTTCTGGTTCTGTTGACCATCATTTTATAGCCTCCTTGCAAGACACTGTCCATTTTCTTCAACTGCTCTTCCACGTCCTTTACTGTCTCTGACAGTTTCTCATCGACAGACCTTAAAGATTTTATTTCTTCTCCCTAGACTTTCATTTCTACTCCAAATTTTTCTTTTGTTTCCTTTAGTGGTTACTCAACATGCAGACTGAATAAAATCGAGGATAGGCTACAACTTTGTCCCACTCAGTTCTAGATCACTGCTTCCCTTTCGTGCCCCTGACTCTTAAACTGCCATCTGGATTCTGTACAAATTGCAAATAACCTTTTGCTGCCTATATCTTACCATTGCCAACTTTGGAATTTTAAATAGAGTATTACAGTCAACATTGTGAAAAGCTTTCTCTAAGTCTACAGAACCAATAAACGTAAGTTTACCTTCCCTTAACCTACCTTCTATGGTAAGTCGTAGGGTCGATATTGCCTCGCGTTTACCTACATTTCTCCGGAATCCATTCTTTCCCGAAGTCGGCTTCTACCAGTTTTTCCATTCTTCTGTAAAGGATTACGTCAGTATTTTGCAACCGTGATTTATTAAACTGATAGTTCGTTAATTTTCACGCCTGCTAGCAAATGCGTCCTTTGGAATATAAATTATTATATTCTTCTTCCCCCCCATGAACCATGGACCTTGCCGTTGGTGGGGAGGCTTGCGTGCCTAAGCTATACAGATGGCCGTACCGTAGGTGCAACCACAACGGAGAGGTATCTGTTGAGAGGCCAGAAAAACGTGTGGTTCCTGAAGAGGGGCAGCAGCATTTTCAATAGTTGCAGGATCAACAGCGTGGATAATTGACTGATCTGGCCTTGTAACAATAACCAAAACGGCCTTGCTGTGCTGGTACTGCGAACGGCTGAAAGCCGTAATTTTTCCCGAGGGCATGCAGCTTTACTGTATGGTTTAATGATGATAGCGTCCTCTTGGGTAAAATATTCCGGAGGAAAAATAGTCCCCCATTCGGATCTCCGGGTGGGGACTACTCAAGAGGACGTCGTTATCAGGAGAAAGAAAACTGGCGTTCTACGGATCGGAGCGTGGAATGTCAGATCCCTTAATCGAGCAGGTAGGTTAGAAAATTTAAAAAGGGAAATGGATAGGTTAAAGTTAGATATAGTGGGAATTAGTGACGTTCGGTGGCAGGAGGAACAAGACATTTGGTCAGATGAATACAGGGTTATAAATACAATATCAAATAGAGGAAATGCCGGAGTAGATTTAATAATGAAAAAAAAATAGGCGTGCGGGTAAGCTACTACAAACAGCATTGTGAACGCATTATTGTGGCCAAGATAGACACTGAGCCCACGCCTACTACAGTAGTTCAAGTTTATATGTCAACTAGCTCTGCAGATGATGAAGAAATTGATGAAATGTATGATGAGATAAAAGAAATTATTCAGATAGTGAGGGGACACGAAAATTTAATAGTCATGGGTGACTGGAATTCGAGTGTAGGAAAAGGGAGAGAGGGAAAGATAGTAGGTGAATATGAATTGGGGCTAAGAAATTAAAGAGGAAGCCGTCTGGTAGAATTTTGCACAGAGTATAACTTAATCATAGCTTGGTTCAAGACTCATAAAAGAAGGTTGTATACGTGGAAGAATACCGGAGATACTAAAAGGTATCACATAGATTATATAATGGTAAGACAGAGATTTAGGAACCAGGTTTTAAATTGTAAGACATTTCCAGGGGCAGATGTGGACTCTGACCACACTCTATTGGTTATGAATTGCAGATTAAAATTGAAGAAACTGCAAAAACGTGAAATTTAAGGTGATGGGACCTGGATAAACTGAAAGAACCGTAGGTTGTACAGAGTTTCAGGGAGAGCATAAGGGAACAATTGACAGGAATTGGGGAAAGAAATACAGTAGAAGAAGAATGGGTAGCTTTGAGTAATGAAATAGTGAAGGCAGCATAGGATCAAGTAGGTAAAAAGACGAGGGCTAGCAGAAATTCTTGGGTAACAAAAGAAATATTTAATTTAATTGATGAAAGGAGAAAATACAAAAATGCAGTAAATGAAGCAGGCAAAAAGGAATACAAACGTCTCAAAAATGAGTTCGACAAGAAGTGCAAAATGGCTAACCAAGGATATCTAGAGGACAAATGTAAGGATGTGGAGGCTTACCTCAATAGACGAAGATAGATACTGCCTACAGGAAAATTAAAGAGACCTTTGGAGAAAAGAGAACCACTTCTATGAATATCAAGAGCTCAGATTTAAACCCAGTTCTAACCAAAGAAGGGAAAGCAGAAAGATGGAAGGAGTATAAAGAGGGTCTATACAAGGACGATGTACTTGAGGACAGTATTATAGAAATGGAAGAGAATGTAGATGAAGATGAAATTGGAGATACGATACTGCGTGAAGAGTTTGACAGAGCATGAAAGACCTGTGTCGAAACAAGGTCCCGGGAGTAGACAACATTCCATTAGAACTACTGAAGGCCTTGGGAGAGCCAGTCCTGACAAAACTCTACCATCTGGTGAGCAAAATGTATGAGACAGTTGAAATACCCTCAGACTTCAGAAGAATATAATAATTTCAATCCCAAAGAAAGCAGGTGTTGACGGATGTGAAAATTACCGAACTATCAGTTTAATAAGTCACAGCTGCAAAATACTAACCCGAATTCTTTACAGACGAATGGAAAAACTGGTAGAAGCCGACATCGGGGAAGATCAGTTTGGATTCCGTAGAAATATTGGAACACGTGAGGCAATGCTGACCCTACGACGTATCTTAGAAGAAAGATTAAGGAAAGGCACACCTATGTTTCTAGCTTTTGAAAACTTAGAGAAAGCCTTTGACAATGTTGACTAGAATACTCTCTTTCAAGTTCTAAAGGTGGCAGGGGTAAAATACAGGGAGCGAAAGTCTATTTACAATTTGTACAGAGACCAGATGGCAGTTATAAGAATCGAGGGGCATGAAAAGGAAGCAGTGGTTGGGAAGGGAAAGAGACAGGGTTGTAGCCTCTCCCCAATGTTACTCAATCTGTATATTGAGCAAGCAGTAAAGGAAACAAAAGAAAAAATCGGAGTAGGTATTAAAATCCATGGAAGAGAAATAAAAACTTTGAGGTTCGCCGATGACATTGTAATTCTGTCAGAGACAGCAAAGGACTTGGAAGAGCAATTGAATGAAATGGACAGTGTCTTGAAAGAAGGATACATGATGAACATCAACAAAAGCAAAACGAGGATAATGGAATGTAGTCGAATTAAGTCGGGTGACGCTGAGGGAATTAGATTAGGAAATGAGACACTTTAACTAGTAAAGGAGTTTCGCTATTTGGGGAGCAAAGTAACTGATAATGGTCGAAGTAGAGAGGATATAAAATGGAGACTGGCAATGGCAAGGAAAGCATTTCTGAAGAAGAGAAATTTGTTAACATCGAGTATAAGTTTAAGTGTCAGGAAGTCGTTTCTGTAAATATTTGTATGGAGTGTAGCCATGTATGGAATTGAAACATGGACGATAAATACTTTGGACAAGAAGAGAATAGAAGCTTTCGAAATGTGGTGCTACAGAAGAATGCTGAAGATTAGATGGGTAGATCACATAACTAATGAGGAAGTATTGAATAGAATTGGAGAGAAGAGAAGTTTGTGGCACAACTTGACTAGAAGAAGGGATCGGTTGGTGGACATGTTCTGAGGCATCAAGGGATCACCAGTTTAGTGTTGGAGGGCAGCGTGGAGCGTAAAAATCGTAGAGGGAGACCAAGAGATGAGTACACTAAGCAGATTCGGAAGGATGTAGGTTGCAGTAGGTACTGTGAGATTAGAAACTTGCACAGGATAGGGTTGCATGGAGAGCTGCATCAAACCCATCTCAGGACTGAAGCCCACAACAAAAAATATTCTTCTTGAAGTCCGAGGTTATTCCGCTTGTCTCACACATCTTGCTCAACAGTTGGAAAGCAGATAGAAGAGTTTTGTCATAGTTAGCTCTCTCAAGACCTTTAGTAACTCTAACGCTATGTTGTCCACACCTTGTTTCAACTTACTGGGTGTCAATTCAAAAATTACTCTGAGCACTGTGGGACTTACCTTCTAAGGTCATCAGTCCCTTAGAACTTAGAACTACTTAAACCTAACTAACCTAAGGACTTCACACACATCCATGCCCGAGGCAGGATACCTTGTCTTTAGTCCCACAAAAGGGCTCATACCAGCTGCCTCTGGGTACTTCAGAGCCTCAATGCAGTCCCCAAAGCTCTTCTGCGGGACATGAAACACTCTCCTGCTTCGATGGGGTCGAGTTCCGTCCTGCATGAAACACACCTTGTCGAAATCAGGGTTACTTTCGATAATGGGGATGATATTATCTTCGAAAACCTTCACGTACTGGTCGGTAGTCACATCCGTGACTGGACATTGCACACCACTCGGTCACCCACTGACGATGAAGAGACTGCTCGAACACGAAATGTTGATTCTCAGTCCCCCAAATATGCCAAGTTTGCTTATTGACGATCTCTTCCAAGTGAAAGTGGACTTCATCTCAAACCAAACCTTACTAATTCCCATCATGTCCAGCAGCTGATCATGCAGTTCAAACTTCCTAAGGCATAGCCTTCAGAAGTTATGACGATTCTATTCCATATAGTTTAATAATTGTAAGTTTTTCAGTGCTTGGTCAAATTCTTCTTCTCTGACGCTCGCTGTACAACCTCTGGTTCTTTGAGTTTATCCAGGTCCCATCTACTTAAGTTCCTCCCTTTTTGCAGTTTCTTTAGTTTTAATCGGCAGTCCATAAGCAGTAATCTCCTTTCTCATCTTCATGTACGTCCCTCAATATACCCCTTCCACCGTCCTGCTTTCCCTTCTTTCCTTAGAACCGGTTTTCATCTAAGCTCTTGATATTCATAACGGTTGTCCTCTTTTCTCCAAAGACCTCCTTCGTTTCTGTAGACAGCAAGTATCTTAACCCTAGTTATATATGCTTCTATATCCTTACATTTATCTTCTACCCATTCCTGCTTAGTCATTCTGCACTTCCCGTCGATGTCATTTTTTAGAAGTTTGTATTTCCTGTATCCTGCTTCATTTATTGCATTTTTATATTTTCTCCTTTCATTAAGTTCAATAACTCTTGGGTTACCCATGGATTTCTAGTAACCCTCGTCTTTTTATGAACTTCATCCTCTGCTGCCTTCATTATTTCATCTTTCAAGGTTATCTATACCTCTTCTACTGCATTCCTTTACACTTTCTTGTCAATCGCTTTCTGATGCTCCATCTGACGCTGTCTACAACCTCTGGTTCTTTCAGTTTATCCAGGTTCCATTTAGTTAAGTTTCTGCCTTTTTGCAGTTTCTTTAGTTTTAATCGGCATTCCATAACCAGTAAATTGTGGTCACAGTCCATATATGCCCCTGAAAATGTCTTACAATTTAAAACCTGCTTATGAAAAAGTTTATTTAAATAACCGCTACCAGTCACAAAATTTGTTACTACTGTATTATTTATTGAGCAACATGTTTCGGGGAATACCCCATCTTCAGGCTCAAAGGCCTTACAAAAACATATTTTAACATTAAAGTCATATTAAAGCCTTTTATAAGAGCTGTTGGTGTCCTGTGGAGGAAGAGAAATCTCAGTAAGGGCGATGTCACTTTGGAAGTTGCACTGATGTTTGTATGAAAATGTTTTGTAATGGTCACTCACTTTGTTCTTCAGGCGTCGCAGTCTCGTTGTGCTGGGATGAGGCGTTTCCATTCCCGTGGTACTCTTGGTGTCCTTGGTCACTGGTCACAAGTATTCACTGACGTAACAGTAACTTGGAAACACGATCGCAAAAGCAAGTTTGTTTTGCGGTGGACAAGATGGCGGTCGAGAGTACAGCTCAAATCGAAATCAGCTGTACTCTCGACCGCCATCTTGTCCACCGCAAAACAAACTTGCTTTTGCGATCGTGTTTCCAAGTTACTGTTACGTCAGTGAATACTTGTGACCAGTGACCAAGGACACCAAGAGAACCACGGGAATGGAAACGCCTCATCCCAGTACAACGAGACTGCGACGCCTGAAGAACAAAGTGAGTGACCATTACAAAACATTTTCATACAAACATCAGTGCAACTTCCAAAGTGACATAGCCCTTACTGAGATTTCTCTTCCTCCACAGGACACCAACAGCTCTTATAAAAGGCTTTAATATGACTTTAATGTTAAAATATGTTTTTGTAAGGCCTTTGAGCCTGAAGATGGGGTATTCCCCGAAACATGTTGCTCAATAAATAATACAGTAGTAACAAATTTTGTGACTGGTAGCGGTTATTTAAATAAACTTTTTCATAATTTTTGATACAGTCACGGTCGAAATATAGTCATAATGGTTTTAAATTGTTAAAACCTGGTTCCTGAATCTCTGTCTTACCTGAATATAATACATCGGAAACCTTCCGACGTCTCAAGGTGTCTCCGAAGTACATGACCTCCTTCCAGATCTCTTAAACCAAATGTTGGCTGTCATTAAATTATGCTCTGTGAAAAATTCTACCAGGTGGCTACCTCTTTCATTTCTTCCCTCCCCCCTCCCCCCATTCCATATTCACCTACAACTGTTCCTTTTCTTTCTTTTCTTACAATCGAATTGCAGTCCCCCATGACAATTGAATTTTTGTCTCCCTTCACTATCTGAATAATTTCTTTTACCTCATCATACATTTTTTCAATCTCTTCGTCATCTGCGGCGCTCGTTGGCATATAAACTTGTATTACTGTTGTGGGAGTGAATTTCGTGTCTATCTTGGCTACAGTAATAAGTTCATTATGCTGTTCATAGTAACTTATCTGCGTTCATTATTAAACCTACTCTTGCATTTCCCCTATTTTTTTGTTTTTTTTTTATTTATTTATTTGTTCGAATGGCTCACATGCAGTGTAAAATTACAGGTATATGACATTAGTAATACTATATATTACAGGAATATCAAAATAAAAACTACACATAATACTAACTAAATGTCAATATCTAGGTTCCTAATGCATATAAGAGCCGTATCATCAGCTTTCATGAGGTCACTCCAGCTCCGTTGGAAGGAACGCGAGGGGAATTGATCTCTAATGTGCTTTATTGTCTGGTTCGGAGCCCCACAGTCACAAACCGGAATCTCTGTAGCACCCCACTTGTATAGAGAGTCTGCGCATCGGCCATGTGCAGTGCGAGTTCTGTCGAATTTGACCCACAGTTTTCTGTCAAGTTATGTATCACAGCTATACTTTCGGAACCACTCACGTTCTTCAGGATTTTCAATAAATTGACAGTTCTGGACCGACAAGATCCTAACCCCGTCATGACTGGCATCTAGCTGTTCTTTATGCCGTAATGGTGGATTTCTTGAAAGGAGCCTATTTCGTCGTAAACTTGATATGTCTTCCTGTATGGGTAATTCCAGGTTCTCCTGTATCTTGCGGTATTTCCTAAGCAAGGCGTCGCTTCTGCGGATTTCGGGCGGATAGATGTTGCTCAGAAGAGGACGCCAGTAAAGCGGTGTTGGTCGGATTTCCCCAGCTATTAACCGCACAGTGTCGTTCAGCTGGGCGTCGATCAAGCTGGTGTGTGAGCTGTTCAGCCACACCGTGCCACAGTAATCGGCTGCTGAGAAGACCAGCGCAACGGATGCTGTGCGCGAGGTATCTGCTGAAGCTGCACATGTCATTCCACACCATTTTTGAATAATACATTTACGAGTTTTTATCTTGGCAGCAGTATTTTTAAGGTGTTTTCTAAATGAAAGGATGAGTTCAAGGGTGACACCAAGATACGTAGGGTACTTGTTACGGCAAGTTAAGTTTCACTCTCAGCTCCGCATTAGCTTGTTTGTTTGCCAGATGGAATGTACATACCTCAGTTTTACTTGCTCTGAGTTTGAGCCGCCACTTGCTAATATAGGACCTCATAACGGCTAGATCTTCTGTGAGACTTGTCTCCGCTCGTCCAAGATCCTTGGTTCTACAAGCAAGAGCTATATCGCCCGTTGAGTTGGTATTGGGGAGATCGGAGATATATACGTTGAACAATAGAGGGGAGCCGGCAGCAGTGGCCGAACGGTTCTAGGCGCTACAGTCTGGAACCGCGCGACCGCTACGGTCGCTGGTTCGAATCCTGCCTCGGGCATGTATGTGTGTGATGTACTTAGGTTAGTTAGGTTTAAGTAGTTCTACGTTCTAGGCGACTGATGACCTCAGAAGTTAAGTCGCATAGTGCTCAGAGCCATTTGAGCCAATAGAGGGGCTAAGAGGAAGACTGTGGAAGACCGTTACTTAATTTCGTCTACTTGCTCACACTTTCTCCCGAGTAAACACGGAAATATAAACTGTTTATCATCGGTGTTGATGAGAATTACATTTTTTCGGCATCGGACTGTTTATAGTAATTTGTAAATCATACCTTCTCTGTAGAGAAGGCCTCGGTTAGGCCTGCGAACGCGAAAGATGTCTCCACTTTTTCTTGGAAACCAACCTTTATGAAAGTTTTTAGGGCCAGTACCTGGTCGCAGCAACTTCTCTGTGGCCTTAAACTCGCTTGCTTACCTGGGATATGTTCCAAAATAAAGACGCTAACTCTGTTATAGATGAGCCTCTCCAAGATTTTATACGTACAGCTCGAAAGGGAAATTGGACTGAAATTTTGATGGCGGTCAGCTGGTTTACCTAGTTTCACAATTGCTACTATTTTTGTTCTCTTTAGATCGTAGGGCAGTGATCCACTATCTAGGATGTTGGATAAGAAGCGGACCAACCATTTTTTCCACCATTACCACAGTTTATCAGAAATTCTGGGTCTATATTATCCATACTAGGTGATTTACCATGTTTAGTTTCTTTCAAGGCCTCATCAAATTCAGTCAGTGTAATGATGAAGAGAAATTTTATTCGTTTGGGCACTAACCTTTGAGGACGTGAGTTCTTGTTTTATGTTAGAAGTATATTGTTTGTCACAGAATGATATAGATGTTTCTACTATATGGTTAGCGATTTGGATACCTGAAATACGAGGTTTCTACCCAGGTTTACTGGAGGCTCTGCCAAGCTTACGCAGAAGACTCCATGTCTTTCTGGTTGAACGTTTGAAGTTTACTGTTGTGTACATAGTTCCGCGTAGTCGTGGTTTGGTAGTCAACGTTTGTTAGAGTTAATCTTAAGTAACCATGAGTATCTCGCTAACGTGCACAGTGCACGTATTAATTCTGGTGCATGTCTAATGTTGTGTACATAGTTCCGTGTAGTCAGCGCGTACACATCTTTCCCACTAGAGCGCGCCCCGCTAAGCACAACAGCGCAGGCGCAGCGCTCGTCCGTCTCCGCACTACGAGATGGCGCTGTCTTAGAGACGGACCTCATTCTGCTTCCGCCGATCCGCGTATTAATATGTAACGCAGCCAATGAGATTGCTGCTAACGTAGAACCTTTTCTCCTCGCGGATCACACTCAACGCAGTGATACCTGAACGCGCGAGGTATTATAACAAGTGTACAGACCTCCGATTAGTCAGTCTGGATTAGTCTATAGTCAAGTTTCAGTCTGCGCCTAATAAGATTACCATATTCCTGTACATAGCCATGAAGAGAAATGTATAGACACTTTGTGAAGTATCAGAGATATGTGAGAATAAGATTAACGTACCAAGACCAAAGAAACTTCAGATTGTCTATTGTAAACAGCATCCAGAATCAAGTTACGTAATATCTATGATTTTTATTATTGTAATAAATGTGTGTGAAAATTAATCAAGTTCTGTTTAACCAGCATAAATCGGCGGGTGGGCAATAACTGGCAGAACGTCCAGTGATCACGGCACAGTTTGTGGCTTACAAATATTATTTATAATGGTCTCCTCACTTGTGTAGAGACATAATGGATCTCGTTTTCTGTATTAGTCGAAATCAGACGACACGCTCGATATTGCTGCTTACATAGGTGGCAACACACACTGTGATACGTAGCACCGATAACATCATAGTCATCGATCCTACACCTTTTATGCAGTCTTCAGTAGTTGGAGCGTGTGTTTTCTGGATTAGAACTAAGTCAGTATCATTGCCTACAAGGAGTTTAGATAGGTACTCGCTTTTAGTTCGGCTAAGGCTTCTATTTTTAAATGGCGTACTCGGATTGGGGGCCAAGTCTTCTCCGCTCTTGAAAATAACCATTTTTAAAATCTTTTTGCTTTGGATTTGTCTGCATGTGTGTAGCCAGGAAATCCAATATCTGGTCTGGCTGCCTATTCGTTCTAGCTTATTTAGCGTTACCTGGGGTGCACGTGAAGTATTCCACTACGGACGCGAGCCAGTTAACACCCACAGTTTTGTGTTTATAGCCCTGTATTCACCTGGCCAGAAGTGCTATCATTCTGCCACCGAACGTCACTAATTTCCTCTATATCCATCTTTAACCAAACCATTTTCCTTTTTAAATTTTCTAACCTAAATTTTTCTATCTGCTAGTTCTGACATTTCTACCGAGCGAGGTGGCTCAGTGGTTAGCGTACTGCACTCGCGTTCGGAAGGACTACGGTTCAACCACGCGTCCGGCCATCCTGATTTAGCTTTTTCCCGCGATTCCCCTAAACCGCTTCAGGCAAATGCCGGGATGGTTACTTTGAAAGGGCACGGCCGACTTCCTTCCCCATCCTCCCCTAATCCGATGAGACCGATGACCTCGCTGTTTGGTCTCCTCATCCACATCAACCCTCAACCCACCTCTGAAATTCCATGCTCTGATTCACGCATAATTTTGTTTCTCCTGAAACAAGAGATCCGAAAGGAGTAATATTTTACCTACGGAATATTGTACCCAAGAGGACGCCATCATCATTTAACCGTACAGTAGAGCTGCCTGCTCTTGGGAAAAATTACGGCAGTAGTTTACCCTGGCTTCCAGTCAATCGCAGTAACAGCACAGCAAGGCCATTTTGATGATGTTATAGGGCCAGATCAATAATCCAGACTGTTGTCCCTGCAACTACTGAAAAGGCCGCTGCCCCTCTTCAGGAACCACACGTTTGTCGAGCCTGTCAACAGAAGCCGCACCATTGTGGCTGCACCTACGGTACGGCCATCTGTATCGCTGAGGCACGCAAGCCTCCACACCAACGGCGAGGTCCGTAGTTCATTGGAGGGGAGGGGGGAGAGGGTGGACGGATTATAACAGAGTTATTTTCCCAGAAACACATCAGGAGTTTCGAAGCAGCAGCGGAATATGTGTAGGATTGAAAGTATCTAACCAAAATTGTGACAGTATCAGTGATAAGATTGTTCTAAATTAATTATTCAACAAACCTGCATCTGACTGCATCCGTGAACTTATTTCTTGCACCCTCCATTTTGCCAGAAATGCAACATGTATTTGACTCAGCAATCAAATTAAAGAGAATAATGCCGTTTGTGCAATGGCATTAAGATGGGACTGGCCCTTATGTTTACTTGGTTCTTTCATTGGTGGGTAACACAAGCAAAGGATGGGGATTATGATTCAGACTGTTAGATTTAAACACAATGTTGACCTCAATATACATATATTGTTAAAATTTTAAGTCATACACAAAACATACTATTGCAAACATTTTCGTAGCACGAACAACTCTTACAAAAAAAATTTTACAAAACGCTTACTGCGCAAACCTTGACACACAAATCCTAACTCTGCATTGTATAACAAAAACCAATTTGAAATGTTATATATCTTCTCTCATTTACATGCTAAAGTTTGGTAAGGGGCAGCGACCTACCTTAACTCTGTCACCACACGTCTGCTTCTTCCGCGCACCTAGCTGCGACTCCTCCCTTAAAGCTGTCTGCACACGTCTGCTTCCTCCGGGCACCTACCAGCGACTCCGCGGTTTTTTACTGCCCGCGCCCGGCTCTCTTAACAGTCAAAGATCCTCCTACTCAAAGATATTATACTAGTTCCACTTTGCGGTTGGCAACTACCGACTATTTTCTGGAGCTACCCTGATGATACCTTAGCACATACCTTTCAGGATATCATTTGGTCTCCACACATGAAAACTGATTTGCCTGTAGAGAAGAATATATGACCTCCATACGCTAACAGATAAGTTCACCAACACCATGCGCAACAGACGCTCGAAATTTTATGGCCACTTTGATACTGGGTGAACCAGGGATACTTTATCAAACTTTGAGAGGTTGTTCAGGTAAGTAAGATAGCTGTGGCTGTACAGGACGTACACATCTGATGAACACACTTTACAACATCCTGGTAGAAATCGAGTAACGTTGCAGGATATCGGTAGCCCGCAGCCATGTTATGAGTGATATGACATGCTGCAGCTGATAAGCAGTAGGATACCAGGGTGGGTTCTGGCTGACAAAACAGCCTTATCAGACTACCTACCACTCCCCAGAGGGCACCCCTGGGAAATTGATCAAGGTCACCTGGGGAATCGCCAAATGCCTTATGCAATTAAGTTATACTGGTCACAGTGCATAAAGTTTGTGGGAAGCCTTCTCACAATAATATGATAGGAAGCTTTTCCCCTTCCTTTGAACCAATGAGAATCAAACATCCCCTCCTCCCATTACCTATTTTTAATTTTTTATTACTGGGAAACTTGGAGAACACTCCGGAGCTGGGCAGCATAGGGCAGTGTCCATTTGTTAATAAAATTTACACTCAAGAGCCAAACGAACTGGTATACCTGCCTAATATCGTGTAGGGTCCCCACGAGCACGCAAAAGCGCCACAACACGACATAGCATGGACTCGACTAACGTCTGATGTAGTGTTGGAGGGAACTGACACCACGAATCCATCAGGGCTGTCTATAAATCCGGAAGAGTATGAGAGGGTGGAGATCTCTTCTGAACAGCACGTTGCAAGGCATCCCAGATACTCGCAGTAATGTTTATGTGTGGGGAGTTTGGTGGCCAGCGGAATTGTTTAAACTCAGAACAGTGTTTCTGGACCAACTCCGTAGCAATTCTGCACGTGTGGGGTGTAGCATTGTCCTTCTTGAATTGCCGAAGTCCATCGAGGTGCACAATGAGCTTGAATGGATGCAGGTGATCAGAAAGTATGCTTACGGTTGTATCACCTGTCAGCGCCATTTCTAGATGTATATGGGGTCCCATATCACTCCAACTGCACGCGATCCACACCATTACAGAGCCTCCAACAGCTTGAACAGTTCGCTGCTGACATGCAGAGTCCACAGATTCATGAGGCTGTCTCCTTATCAGTACACGTCTATCTGCTCGATACAATTTGAAACGAGATTCTTCCGACAAGGCAACGTGTTTCCGATCATCAACAGTCCAATGTCGGTGTTGCCGAGCCCAGGCGAGGTGTAAAGCTTTGTGTCGCGCAGTCATCAAGGGTACACAAGAGGGCCTTCGGCTCCGAAAGCCCACATCGAAAACATCTCTTCAGTCGTCGTTGGTCCCGTTATTGAAGGATCTTTCTCCGGCTTCAGCGATGTCGGGGTTTTATGTTTTACCGAATCCCTGATATTCACGGTACACTCATGAAATGGTCGTAAGGGGAAATACCCGCTTCATCGCTACTTCGGAGATTTTATGTCCCATCACTAGTGCGCCGACTATAGCACCACGTTCAGTCTCACTTAAGTCTTGAAAAGCTGCCATTGTGGCAGCAGTAACCGATGCCTTATGTGGGCGTTCAAGGCCCCAGCGCCATATTCTGCCTGTTGGCATAGCTCTGTGTTTTAATACGCATGCCTAGACCAGTTTCTTTGGCGCTTCAGTGTATGTTAAGTCATATGACTTGAGTCCTAGGCAATGACTCTCTGATAATAACAAATTGATGTTGCATCATTCGAGGCACCACCTGAGACCACACCCTCGCAGATATGTAATTACACTTATTCCTCACAGTTTTACGTATTTATACATATTACCCATACTTATTCGTATTTCCTACAATTTTACATACATTTCACCTATTTTCATATTTTTACCATATTTTCCACAATTATAAGTGCTGTTTTCACATTTCTTTCTGTTTATATCCATCCTAGTGTTCCCACTGTCGCGTCAACGTCACGACGCTGACAGCCAATCACTACGCAGCATATGTCCGAATTATATATCATTTCTATTGTAGTACCCCCTCCACGTCTTCATCCTTCATAATTGGGACATCTGTGTAGGTATCATAGATGAAGGCTGCGTATATTGTACCTGTATAATAACAAAATACTGTATATTAAGTTATATCACACAACTGTTATTTGTTAATAACGACATTTGAGGCACCAGCAGATGCTCAGACAAACAGATACATAAGTATTCCCATTTTTCAGAACTTTTCACTCATTTTCCCCAGTTTTATGCATTTTACCCAAAAAATCGACCTCCGACCCACTGCTCTCAATGTTGCGTTGAGATTATGTTCTCAGCCAATCACAATGCGGCACAAGTCTGATTTATTTATAATTGCTAAGCCAGCACTCTCATGCTATTGTGTGTGACTTCATGGTGAATGTGTTAAAATGTACAAGCTTGTCGAAAGAATGGTATAATAGTAAATTCTATAAGCGCTACTTTCAGTCAAAGAGAAGATATAGATAAGAAATACAGCGTCACGATAGATGAACGCTTGTTAAGTCACCTTTGCGTCACTAGATAGTGTGACGACGTAGGAAAAACTATGAGTGTTACTGATTTCAGATGAACTAACAATTAAACTATCACCAAGATGTTTGAAATTGCAACCAACTCGCAACAACGGCTGCACATTCTTTATAGTACAAACACCACCATATTTGTGGTGAGAGGCTGTTTTCCTCAGTCGGAAACATTGAGCCAGAAGCCCCGACGCCGCGGCCCTACAGCTAGTCCTGATAAGAGTGATCGGACCGTTACCGTCCATCACTCATCCACACGTATGGCCACCATTCCTCGGGTTCGCAGCCTCAAAGTGCGGACGTAGGCTCAAGTCGGATGCGGAAGAACGGCCGACGCATACCGGTATAGGAGGGAATCACATACCTGTGAGTGTCGCTTGCGTCAGTGGCCAAGAAAATCCTCCCCACCACTGCTCACGAAACTCCGCCACACTGTCCACATTTTGTCATAAAAGAAATGCAGTCTCAGCAGCGTCCACACATTAACGAATGCATCATAGATCACAAGAAGCTTTTGCACAAGGTTACGATCGAACTATCTAGCGAGAACGTGAAGCGGCCATCCAGAATGCGGTACCTCGTTTGCAAAAGCGTCCGTAGCCTTTCCGTGTGCTATTTCCCTCTGTTAGGTACCTGCTGAGCACAATTTGTTTAGGGATGATAGGTTTAAGGTAGGGCGCACAATAATTATATTCCACATCTACTAACCGAAGTTGGTATCGGTGTCAGACAGATAAGAAAATCTTGTAACGTTGTTTTACAAGCTTTCTGCCCACAGTTCGTAGTACTGAATCTTGTGTTGCTATAACACACAACTTACAAAGTAGATGACTTTTCCCAAAAAATCAGCAACGTAATGCTAGACTTGCTACCAATAGGTGCAATCAACACGCTAGTTATTATGTGAACTGAAATCGAAAATGCTCTTTTTATGAAAAGGTTATTCAGAAGTGACGTTAGTAGCTCGTGTATAATTTCGCGTAAGAAGATGGAAATTAGGGATCAATATATATGTTCCTCTGTGAGATTGTGTGTGTGTGTGTGTGTGTGTGTGTGTGTGTGTGTGTGTGTGTGTGTGTGTGTGTGTACGTGTCGCAGAAGAGAGGTGTTATGTTCGTGTGATCCTCTTATAATCTTATAACCAACAAGCGACCTAGTGTTTGGACAAGAATTTAAAAAAAACTCAAAAAATACCTAATATCTCTTTGGAAACACACTGAGGTGACAAAAATCATTGGATAGCGATATGCACACGCATAGCGGTAATATAGCATACGCAAGGTTTAAAAGGGCACAGCATTGGTGGAGGTCTTTTTTATGAAAAGGTTATTGACAAGTGATTTTCATGTGAAACGATTTCCGTCATGATTACTGTCACATAATTGGAATAATCAGATTTTGAGCGTAGAATAGTAGTTGGAGCTAGGTGCAATGCAAATTCTATTTCGAAAATTGGTAGAATATTCAGTATTCTGAGATCCACAGTGTCAAGAGTGTGTCGAGAATACCACATTTCAGGCATTACCTCTCATTACGGACAAGGCAGAAGCAGACGGCGCTCACTTAAATACCGAGAGCAGTGAAATTTGCATAGAGCTGTTAGACCTAGCAGAAAGCAACATTGTATCAAATCAACATTGTATAAAATCACTACGGGACGTACGACAAACATATCCGTCAGGACAGTGAGACGAAATTTATCGTTAAGGGGTAAGGCAGCAGACGACCGACTCGAGAGCTTTCGCTAACAACACGACGTCATCTACAACGCCTCTTCTGGGCTCGTGACCATATCTGCTGGACCATAGATACTACAAAACAGTGGGCTAGTCAGATGAGTCCCTATCTCAGTTGGTAAGAGCTGATGGTTGTGTTCGATTGTTGCGTAGCCCCCCCCCCTTCCTTCCCCCCGAAGTGATGGATCCAAGTTGCCAACAAGGCACTGTGCACGCTAGTAACGGGTTGGGCTGCGTTTGCGTGGAACGGGCTAGTGCTTGCGGTCCATTTGAACGGATAATTGGCTGGAAATGGTTATGTTACCTGGAGACCATTTTCAATCATTCATGGACTTCATCTCGCCAAAGAAGGATGGAATTCTTATGGATGACAATTCACGAAGTCATCAGGCCACAATTTTTGGCAACTGGTTTGAAGATAATTCTGTACAATGTGAGTGAGTAATTTGAGCATATAGATTACCAGACATATTGCCCATAATCGAGAGGTCAGTTGGTGCACAAAATCTTGCAACACTTTCGCATTTATGACCAGTTAAAGAAGCAACAATGCTCAGTATTTCCGCAGGAGCTTCCAACGACGAGTAAATGCCACGTCGAGCTTAGCTGCAGCACTTCCCTGGGGAGAAAGTGGGTCCAACACGTTTGAGGAAGTGTGCCATGGCTTTTGTCATCTCACTGTGTATGTATGTAAGCACTGGACAGTCAGTAAGATAGACTTCCATGCAACTAGCTATCGTGATAACAATAGCCCACATTCATTACTCCAACCTGGTAGGTGTCTCAAATTGTTGATCATATCTTTTATTTTGCTGTATCCTATCACGTTATGTATATGATACATAATTAGAGATTCGAAGGCTAAAGGTAGATATTTATTTACATCATGATACTGATATTAACACTGAGTAGTGGCTCCGTAACATGTGTGGAAAATCTCTCTTTCTGCCAGCCGTATACGTGGGGACGTAATAAAGAACTTTCCCAGTCTTTGTTCCGTAAGAAGTAATGTAGGCAGACTTTAGTTAAATAATTAAAACTATAGACATACAGAACAGAGCATTGTAACCAATTTTCGGACCTAATTAAAAGGGAATGTATTTGCAGCCTCACTGTTCAAACTTAAGTGCTGTAATTCTTGGTAGGATTCCACTTTAGACGACACGTCCAGTGTAATAACTTCGTACTGGTCGCCAGCCAAAGAGCTGCCACTGTCGATGTTTTTGTGTAATGGGTTTCCACATTAAAACGGTAGGCATAAACAATATGGTTTTATAAACCATTATAAGTCCTGACTCTATGGTTATTTTTAATAGAGTGTCGAAGTGTTGCATCCTGACGGTACTGAATAGTTCATTAAAATCACAATCTTCCACAACATGTGCTCATACAGCTAAACAATACACTTATATAGTCTAATTTTGGGAGTCATATCCAGAAAAGGTGTGTAGGTCAACAAGATGTGAGATAGCGTTACTTTCCCCGAAGACAAGTTGCAGGTTACTCTTAAGGCTGTATGTACAAAAATCTTTAATACGTAAAAGTGGTCCTTTATGGACCAGAAGGTCATAATGTGCTTCATATCGTTAGCGCAGCACATTTCACATTATCACAATTGCTGTCACTAGAATTGCCAACGTTCTTGACACGACAAAGAAACCACTGGGAAGGTAATGTATACCATGCTGTGCTGTTTGAGCACGACGAACAGACTGCCGGGCCTTGCCTCGCGGACGGCGGACGCCCCGGCCTTCAGCTGAAGAGGGACGCCCTTGCCAGCCCCTCAGTACACCTCATGCTGTCTTGTAGGCATGTTCTTCCGTGACTCGCAGTATCGAGCGAACTGATCCAGCCCATCGACCATGAATGTTCGTCTCTATTACTCCAGCACTTTGATATTCTTGGGGGGGGGGGGCGGGGGAGGTGGGAGAGGAGTTGAAAGTTGAAAGGGTCGCAACATCCCTACATCTTTGTCCGTTCTATGTATTTTACGAAACAGTTATTCCTTGTCCGTTTTTTCACGTATTCGCGAGCGAATAAATGAATCCTTCAGGAATTGACTGTTATAGCGGTAAAAATTTGTCAAAAATAAATAAAAGTATTGTTTCTCCCATTGGCCGACAAATTTTCACTAGTGGGATTACTCTTTCCTCTACAACTAAATAATAGCGGTATAATAATTTTTCTATAAATAATATTTCCCCGGGGGAAATATTTCCTGTTTTAGATCTTTCAAGTTTTTTTGGATGTAGGAGAATCCACTTATCGGGTCATATGGGAGTAGAAAGAGAAAAACCTACACTACAGATATTAAGTCATTAGCCGCTTAGACAGTGAAAAATGGACAGACGATGAGTTAGAATTTTGTCGGATGAATCGAGTTCGGGTGAAGATGGAGCCCGCTAGCTTTGTAGATGTATCCGGTGCTACGCAGTACCCGCCGCTGTCGAAGTGTCGCGTCCTCCATCTGGAGTAGCAGTGGTGGGGCCCAGTAATGAGACTTCAGAAACTGGCACAGTTTATCAGCCCTACAGGCCCAGCCATATCTGCCCTTTTTCCTCCTGAAGACAAGTGGAGTGAGGAACCACCATATAAGAGAGAGGAGATACTTTTTACTGGTTCTCCAGTACTATTGCAGGTGCCCTCCCCTATTACACCATTATCATTTTTCTTCTTGTTATTTACCCGATACTTCTTGGAACTAATAGTGGAAGAGACAAATGCTTTTGCCTTGGAAGTCGTTTATTACACTGAAAACGAGCGTGCCAATATAGCGTCTTAGAAAGACACCACCAATGAAGAAATAAAAATATTTTTGGGCATTTTATATGGAACTTGTGAGAATGAAAAGCGACAAGGACTACTACAAAACACACTACCTATTTGGATTGTGCATATCAGCAGATCTAGGTGTTTTTCTCTGAGGTCCTACATTTTACTAGAAATAATGCTGGAATGCCATTTACCGAAAAAATTCTGCAGTGATAAATCATTTCAATAAAACCGTCGAGAAAATTATCCAGAGGAGAACCTCTCGACAGATGAGACGATGTTAGGTTGGAGCAGAAGGCTGAAGTCTCGGCAATAGGTACGCGGGAGGCGACACAAATCTGGGTAAAACTGTAGTGTTTGCTGGTCCCAATGGGTTTATGTATGAACTCCACATATATAGCCGTGCCGAGTACACTATGGTGCCTAGGGAAGGATCACGCTTCAAAAGTGGTTGCGAAAATGGCGAAGGGAAATGGATATTGGTCACAATTTATTTTTGGATACTTGTTATAATAGTGTCTCACACGCCAACGAAATCCGCGCAAAAAATGATTCTGCTCTGGTACTCTTCGCTTCAGTCGGAAGGGTAATCGTCAAGAAATTGTTGCAATGAAATTGGAGAAAAGGACAAGCAGTTTATCATGTCAACGAATATGGCGTATGTCATTGTAAATGGAAGGACACACGCGAAATACTGGCCATATCCAGTGAATTCTGAGGGGAAATGATGAATACATGAACTCAAAGTGGAATATCCATCAAGAAACCTAACATAATGGTACAGTGCAATAAAATAATATATGAAAGGCGTAGACACTAGCGATTAAATGCTGGCCTATTATCCCATTTCCCGCAAGATGTTGAGATGTTATAAGAAGGTTCGACATCATGCATTCCATCTCATGTTGCTAAATGCGCGCTATTTATACCTGAAGTGTGCGACAGAAAAGATCGACCTTCATGATTTCCAGTCGGCCATAGTTTCAAAATTTTTTCCAGAGCCAGAAGATCCCGCAGCAAACAGACCAACCACGCAAATTCACCTGGCAGAACAGATGAGAAACTGGCAGCCGGAAGAATGCGTCGTAAGAGGGGTAAAAATTGTATGAACTTGAAGAAAAAATAGTGCACTCGATTTATTTTTGCCGTCAATGTCCAGAAAAACGGAGTTTTGTCTTTACCTCTGCTTTAGTTTCTTTTCATCGCTGTTACTGAATATTTATTTTTTAGTATTGAAATTTTAGGATAAATTAATGTGTAATTTTATAATTATTTACACTTATTGAGGTAAATTATGTATACGTTGTCAATACTTTGTAATTCTTGTATATATTCATTCAAGTTTAGAAATTTTGGTTCGTTTTGAATGAAGGTGTCGACATTTAAGTGGAAATGAGCTTATTTCAATGAATGTTTCATTTTTATGTATCTGCAATTGCGTTTATGTGCAACTATTCCTCTGTACAGTAAATGGATTCTTTCTATCGATTATTATTTGTCTCCAGTTTTCTAAAACTGTTATGTCTCAATTTGAATCGAGAAGCATCCCATCAAAAATAAAAATAAAATCATTTGTTTTTGATGTTTTTATAAAATACATAAAATCGTTAATGAAAATTAGTTAAGTTACAAAATTAATAAAAAATATGAAGTATGGCGTTCAAAATATAAACGGAAACCGGAAAACCATTTTAGATGTGGACACAGGCTGCGTGCTGGACGTTTGTTATGCGGGTTCATAATAGTTCAAATGGCTCTGAGCACTATGGGACTTAACATCTGAGGTCATCAGTCCCCTAGAACTTAGAACTACTTAAACCTAACTAACCTAAGGACGTCACACACATCCATGCCCGAGGCAGGATTCGAACCTGCGACCGTAGCGGTCGCGCGGTTCCAGACTGTAGCGCCTAGAACCGCTCGGCCTCTCCAGTCGGCATGTTATGCGGTTTTGACTACCATAAAGTCACTCTTTATCCTGACGACGTGAGAATTACTTTCATGCGGTGGCACTAATTTTTTTTTCATGGTGTATGAGACATTTAAGTTCGGTTTAAGTTAAAACAAAAGATTCAGATCCAAGGGGAAATAACGAAATATGGTGTACGTTAAAAGAGTGTAGGCCGCAAACTACAGCAAACGACAATAAAAACGTTAAAGTTTAAAATGGTCTATATATGCTGAGTGAGAGCAACTCCTGGCACGCACATTATGCAAACTATAGTCGAATAGTATTTCAGAGGACTTTGTAACTTCCGACAAATCACACGCGTAACTTAAAAAGTTTTTTCATAAGTTCTGCACTCTGATATCCTGCACAATATTTTTGCTGCTCCTGCGGAAATACTTCAGCATCAGGCTTGAGGCTTTAATTTATTATTTCTGTACTGCTAGCTGCAATCGAAACACACTTTTCGAAGAGTACGTACATATGATACTGGATGCGTAAGGGTTAGTCAAATGAAAACGAGATAGCTGGATATAAGGTAAGTGAAGTGTTTTCATTCCAAAAGTAATCACCATAACTGTTTGGACATTTACCCTGGTGTGCGCCACGACGCTCACTGCCGCAATGGAGAAATGTTTGCGGTTGCGTGCCGAACCACGACGTTCCCAGGCGCGCTGCACCCCAACATCCGAAGCAAATCCACGGCCATGGCCACGAGTGCCTTCCTTCAAGCTCGAAAGGTTTGGAAATTGCGTGGCGAGAGATCGCGACTGCATGGAGTACGTGGAAGGCCTTCCCGGCGGAATTTCTGCAGTGTAGTCGAAACATGCGTGACAAAACGTGGGCGGCCATTGTGTCCTGCCACAGAAGGTCGCCGACCGTCAATAGCTCTGGACGTTTGGGGTTGACGGTGCGTTTCGATGTCTGCCAATTGTCCACGTGAACGTACATTCTCGATCTCTTCCCATGCAATTTCCGTATTTTGGTGCACTAAAGAACGACATTCGTGGCCATTAATTAACTTCGGAAGAAGAGATGCACGGCTGGGTGCTATCGTGGTATCGTAAGCAACGCTAAACCTTTTTCAATGACAAACAGTTTACTTGCTTTTTATATCTGTTTCATTGACTGTCCCCTGATACCTTGCAAATTGTATCACTGTACGACACATTGTTCAGAAGGTAAGACGTGATAAATGTTGAAATCCGTGGAGAACCAGGTTTTCTACAGACGGTGGGCATACTATATCCAGGTCTCGTCTAGTGTCTCATATTGGCAGCACTCAGCGGACTAACGGCTAACGATTAACGTAATCTCAAACCGTTTCAAAACAGTCCCAGATAATGATAACAGGAAAACAGATTATCACTTACTGAATCTTCATAGTAGATGCGGTAAAGCTTTAGCGTGAAATCGTTTCCCGTCTTCCACCTAACGTTTAACACATTAACTCGTTTATAAAGTGATCACAAATTTTAAGCTGTTTTGAATTTGATACTCTAAGGAATAGGCGTAAAGGAAAAAAAAAGAAACATTCGGAGTAGGTATTAAAATCCATGGAGAAGAAATAAAAAGTTTGAGGTTCGCCGATGACATTGTAATTCTGTCAGAGATAGCAAAGGACTTGGAAGAGCAGTTGAAAGGAATGCAGTGTCTTGAAAGGAGGATATAAGATGAACATCAACAAAAGCAAAACGATGATAATGGAATGTAGTCGAATTAAGTCGGATGATGCTGAGGGAATTAGATTAGGAAATGAGACACTTAAAGTAGTAAAGGAGTTTTTCTACTTGGTCGAAGTAGAGAGGATATAAAATGAAGACTGGCAATGGCACGGAAAGCGTTTCTCAAGAACAGGAATTTGTTAACATCGGGTATACATTTAAGTGTCAGGAAGTCGTTACTAAAAGTATTTGTATGGAGTGTAGCCACATATGGAAGCGAAACATGGACGATAAATAGTTTCGACAAGAAGAGAATAAAAGCTTTCGAAATGTGGTGCTACAGAAGAATGCTGAGGATTAGATGGGTAGATCACATAACTAATGAGGAGGTATTGAAACAGAATTGGGGAGAAGAGGAGTTTGTGGCGCAACTTGACAAGAAGAAGAGACCGATTGGTAGGACATGTTCTGAGGCATCAAGGGATCACAAATGTAGCATTGGAGGACAGCGTGGAAGGTAAAAATGGTAGAGGGAGACCATGAGATGAAGGCACTAAGCAGATTCAGAAGGATATAGGTTGCAGGAAGTACTGGGAGTTGAAGAAGCTTGCACAGGATAGAGTAGCATGGAGAGCTGCATCAAACCAGTCTCAGGATTGAAGACTACAACAACAAGGAATGGGTGGTAGTGATTGTTTTTTTCTCTTTTTGTTTTTGCCGTTGTGGTGACTGGAAACTTTGAGGCGTAGGGAGGGGCTGGGCGGGGGACGGCAGAGAACTTTACTCGTAATGATGGTTTTCTCCTTTCCGTGTTGTACTGGAGCTACGGCAGCGAGAGCTAGCTGTACCTGTTGATTATCTTGTAGCACTCGACGCCTCGACAACTTGCTCTCCGCGTGCCCACCACTGATGTACGCTACGTGGCCCCTTCCAGTCACACGCGATCTTTCCACTCGCGTATCTCATGCTTTTAGGTCGCAGCGAGGCAGCCCGCTACCAGCCGGCGTACGCAGCGCTCAGGCAGTGCGCAGCTGCAGCGCGATGCACGGCTACCGAGATACTGACCGAGCACTCCTCTGGACACATTTGTGCATAAAGTATAAGCAGTTCATGCACTGATGAGCCAAAACACTAGGACCACCTGCTTAACAGCTTGTTTGTCCACCGAGCGATGTGGCGCTTTTGTTAGCACACTGGATCTACATTCCGAAGAACGACGGTTCAAACCGGCGTCCGGTCACCCTATTTACTTTTTTTGTCATTTACCTCAGTCACTTCAGGCAAATTCCGTGATAGTTCCATTCAAAGGGAACGGCCGATTTCCTTCCCCATCCTTCCCTAATCCATTGGGACCGATGAAAAAAAAAATGGTTCAAATGGCTCTGAGCACTATGGGAATTAACATATTAGGTCATCAGTCCCCTAGAACTTAGAACTAGTTAAACCTAACTAACCTAAGGACGTCACACACATCCATGCCCGAGGCAGGATTCGAACCTGCGACCGTAGCAGTCGCGCGGTTCCGGACTGCGCGCCTAGAACCGCGAGACCACCGCGGCCGGCTGGGACCGATGACTTCGCTGTTTGGTCGGTTCCCCCAAATCGACCAATCGACATTGTTTGTCCGTCTTTGGAGCGAAACACTTCACTGATTCTGCGTATCAGGTATCCGACAGTTTGCCGGTGGGTTTGTGCAGGTAGGTGACATTAGACGTCTACTCACAGGTCAAGTAATTCGCGTAAATAACGGGCCGCTGATACACGGACGCGCTGACTGCGGCCGATAGCGACCCATATGAGTTCCGTCTGTTGTACAACAGGCGAATTTGGTCGCCGAGACAGCACCATGAGTTTACTATAAAGCTCGTCAAACCACAACCAACAGTTATGGCTCCCAACCGAGCGAGGTGGCGCAGTGGTTAGCACACTGGACTCGCATTCGGGAGGACGACCGTTCAATCCCGAGTCCGGCCATCCTGATTTAGGTATTCCGTGATTTCCCTAAATCGCTCCAGGAAAGTGCCGGGATGGTTCCTTTGAAAGGGCACAGCCGACTTCCTTCCCCGTCCTTCCCTAAACCAATGAGACCGATGACCTAGCTGTCCGGTCTCCTCCTCCCCCCCACAACAACCCCAGTTATGGCTCACGGACAGTTATACTGCTGAAAGATGACATCGCGTCTGGAACCGAACGACCGCTACGGTCGCAGGTTCGAATACTGCCTCGGGCATGGATGTGTGTGATGTCTTTAGGTTAGTTAGGTTTAAATAGTTCTAGGGGACTGATGACCTCAGAAGTTAATTCCCATACTGCTCAGAGACATTTGAATTTTTCATGACATCGTCATCGGAGAAGACATCAAGCATGAAGCGATGTAGGTCGTTCGCAGCTGACAGCGTGTCATCGATTACTGCCACAGGTCCCATGCAGACGCAGGAGAATGTCTCCCATATCGTAATAATGCTCCCACCAGCCGGCTACCGTGGCACGCTTCACGTTTCGAGTCGCCGACCACCTCCATTGCGGCGTTTGTGGAGACGACCATTGACGTAGCGCAGCAAGATTATGATTCGCCAGAAGAAGCGACACGTTTCCATTCATCGAAGGTCGAATCCCGATGGTCAGTACCCATTGCAATAGCAACTGACGACGTTGCTGGGTCAACATGTGAACGCGTAGGAGTGCTCTCCTGCAGAGGTCCATTTTCAAAAATATAGGATGTACGGTGTGCTTTGAAACACTTGTGCATGCACCAGCATTGTGCTCCTTCTGCAGAGATGCACAGATCACAATCCTCCTATTTTGCAGAACAGACAAGCATACTTTCTGTCGTCGACATCCAGCCATATAGCGCCTAGTGGTAGTATCACTGTCAATCCGCTACTTTCCGTAGATACTCACGACAGTAGCACGTGAACATTCGATCAGCTTCGCCGCTTTCGAGACACTCGTTCACAGACTGTGTTCAAAATGGCTCTGAGCACTATCGGACTTTGGTCATCAGTCCCCTAGAACTTAGAACTACTTAAACCTAACTAACCTAAGGACAACACACAACACAGACTGTGTGTAATAATAATCTGCCCTTTGTCAAAGTCGCTTACTTAAATGTACTTCCCCATTTGTAACCGATATATTTATAATGCTAGTCCCATGTCCATACCTGCTCCGCTTACATTCTTTTGCTACCGCGTCACGTGAATGCAACGTCCTAAGCGGCATCCAGTTTCATGGTGGGTAGTCGCCGTAATATTTTGGCTTGTCGGTGTATACAATGAAGGATCTATAAAAAGGAACGATATTTGCTGCGACGTTCTCTACATTTTCTCGTTCTGTGTGTTAAGTCATAGGGTGTATGCGTACGAATGTGGTTCTATGTGGCACCATATAGCCTCCCCGTTATGTAAGTTTCTTGAGCCGTGCGTGACTCCTGTTCGTGCCATATCTCATTTGACATCCTGTTTTTACTGTACTATCATCTCGTTATGTTAATTTCAATTACTGGTGTCACTGAGCTGCCGCCTTGCCTGCCCGTGAGCGACGGCAGCGGCACATATCGATATAAGCCGTGGCATATTACACTCCTGGATATTGAACTAAGAACACCGTGAATTCATTGTCCCAGCAAGGGGAAACTTTATTGACACATTCCTGGGATCAGATAAATCACATGATCACACTGACAGAACCACAGGCACATAGACACAGGCAACAGAGCATGCACAATGTCGGCACTAGTACAGTGTATATCCACCTTTCGCAGCAATGTAGACTGCTATTCTCCCATGGACACGATCGTAGAGATGCTGGATGTAGTCCTGTGGAACGGCTTGCCATGCCATTTCCACCTGGCGCCTCAGTTGGACCAGCGTTCGTGCTGGACGTGCAGACCGCGTCAGACGACGCTTCATACAGCCCCAAACATGCTCAATGGGGGACAGATTCGGAGATCTTGCTGGCCAGGGTAGTTGACTTACACCTTCTAGAGCACGTTGGGTGGCACGGGATACATGCGGACGTGCATTGTTCTGTTGGAACAGCAAGTTCCCTTGCCGGTCTAGGAATGGTAGAACGATGGGTTCGATGACGGTTTGGATGTACCGTGCACTATTCAGTGTCCCCTCGACGATCACCAGAGGTGTACGGCCAGTGTAGGAGATCGCTCCCCACACCATGATGCCGGGTGTTGGCCCTGTGTGCCTCGGTCGTATGCAGTCCTGATTGTGGCGCTCACCTGCGCGGCGCCAAACACGCATACGACCATCATTGGCACCAAGGCAGAAGCGACTCTCATCGCTGAGGACGACACGTCTCCATTCGTCCCTCCATTCACGCCTGTCGCGACACCACTGGAGGCGGGCTGCACGATGTTGGGGCGTGAGCGGAAGACGGCCTAACGGTGTGCGGGACCGTAGCCCAGCTTCATGGAGACGGTTGCGAATGGTCCTCGCCGATACCCCAGGAGCAACAGTGTCCCTAATTTGCTGGGAAGTGGCGGTGCGGTCCCCTACGGCACTGCGTAGGATCCTACGGTCTTGGCGTGCATCCGTGTGTCGCTGCGGTCCGGTCCCAGGTCGACGGGCACGTGCACCTTCCGCCGACCACTGGCGACAACATCGATGTACTGTGGAGACCTCACGCCCCACGTGTTGAGCAATTCGGCGGTACGTCCACCCGGCCTCCCGCATGCCCACTATACGCCCTCGCTCAAAGTCCGTCAACTGCACATACGGTTCACGTCCACGCTGTCGCGGCATGCTACCAGTGTTAAAGACTGCGATGGAGCTCCGTATGCCACGGCAAACTGGCTGACACTGACGGCGGCGGTGCACAAATGCTGCGCAGCTAGCGCCATTCGACGGCCAACGCCGCGGTTCCTGGTGTGTCCGCTGTGCCGTGCGTGTGATCATTGCTTGTACAGCCCTCTCGCAGTGTCCGGAGCAAGTATGGTGGGTCTGACACACCGGTGTCAATGTGTTCTTTTTTCCATTTCCAGGAGTGTATTTTTCGACCTTCAGCCATATTATAGAACTTAGCCAAATTATAGAACTTACTTAACGTGAGGCCTTATGCCTTCTAGATATTCTTTTGGCGTCTGAATTTTCAGTTAATGGCTTCTAGCCATTTAAAAAAAAATTAAGGTATAAGATGGTGTGGAGTATTCAGCCGATAACTAAGTTCAAGAATTTGTACTGTAATGTTTGGTCACATAAATAAAGTTATATGTTTTCGAGTGTAACTGACAGCCGCCCTTTCCAAAATTCCAACTACCTGTCCTGTCCTGCGGGTTTAGCAGGGCGTCTCAGGTGAGCAGTAAAGGATTTGGTAATCGGGGCCAATCCTGTAATGTATGTGAGGTAGTCTCTTTGTTAAATACAATGGCAGAACAAAAATCGGAACACCAAATAAAAATTAATGTATGCTAACGAAAATTCAGGATAAATATTGAAAGATCACAGGTTAATGTAAGTAGGAGATCAGCCATTGCAAATGTGAAATAATGGTACATTAATAACTGGTTTATCCGATAGAATGTTGAATGCAAGCATGTAAACGTGTACGCATTCTGTTGTACAGGTGCCGCATGTCAGTTTGTGGGATCGCGTTCCGTGCCTGTTGCATTCGGTCGAGTACACCAAGGCAGCATACCGACACTCCGTAGAGATTGCAGGATCGCAAGCCTTTTGTGCTGCCACACAGGCTGCATGGCCCGACTCACCGGCACGTCTTTCCTTTTTTTATTGCTATATTTGCGGTTACGGAAAAAGAGGGGAACATGCTCACGCTAACTCTCCAGCCACCTGCAATTTGTAGTAGGGCGCAACACATCGAGAAAAGCAACAATGTATTGGAGGGAATGGAGTACGTTTTAAGCTTCCCATTGTTTGCAGAAGACGCATCCAGGCAGCCACATGCCGTTTAACTGAAAGGTGTGATAAGCAGTAATATCTCTGCTATTAGAAGCCTCCAGTCCTGCAACGGTCTTCACAGTTTCTCCAGGATACCGCATTACTGCAGCAGTAACCCAACCATTACCATATTGATGCGCGTCACTCTTCGCCTGCCGCTGTGAAGAATTCCTGACGGAAGTTCGCTTGTCCGGTCACACGGGCCGTACCGGTAATCCTTGGGTACGCGTGTAGGCCGGCCTTCATTAGGAGAGCTACCCGTTAGGAGCTGTTGGAGCTCAGACGACTCCACCCCTCAGCCGTCGTCAGCGAGCAGCCCACGTGCGGTGTCTGGCGGGTAACATACGCAGCTGCGGCTTGTCATCTGCTGATGTGTTGATAGAGGTCCCAGAATAGCAGCTCACTGGTTTCACGTGTTGCATTCAACGCACCACTTCACCTCGACAGGTAGCAGCGCGGTACGCTGTAGGATCTGTGGTCGCTTAACACTATTCGTCCTTTAACATGCGTATTTTCGCCCCCTTATTCGCACTAGAGAATTCTTGGTGGGTTCTGTGCAGTATCGGTAGATAGAGCGGAATGCCGATTGCTCAGTCGCTTATACTCTGCTTGCAGATAGAACACTAAATTTGTCATGATAGTCGTTGGTCTGATAAAAATATTACTCTGAATCTATGCACGTTCAAGGACAATAACTGTAATAGTGTTCTGGTAGGATTGCATTTATCACTTCGCCAGATGCCCTAGTTTAACTCCTACGAAACACCAGTTTGGAGGGGACTTTTTTTTATTAACCGGTCTATTACATGACCATGTGAAGCTAGCTCCCTGTGCAAGTCTCGCAACAGGGTCAAATTAAGATTGTAGATAAAATTAAGATAGTAGATTATCTTGCATTAATTAATGTGGCAGGCAAAAAGGAATACAAACGTCTCAAAAATGAAATCGACAGGAAGTGCAAAATCGCTAAGCAGGGCGACTAGAGGACAAATGTAAGGATGTAGAAGCTTATCTCACTAGGGGTAAGGTAGATACTGCCTACAGGAAAATTAAAGAGACCTTTGGAGAAAAGAGGAACCACTTGCATGAATATCAAGAGTTCAGATAGAAACCCAGTTCTAAGCAAAGAAGGGAAACCAGAAAGGTGGAAGGAGTATAAAGAGGGTCTATACAAGGGCAAGGTACTTGAGGACAATATTTTGTAAATGGAAGAGGATGTAGATGAAGATGAAATGGGAGATACGATGCTGCGTGAAGAGTTTGACAGAGCACTGAAAGACCTGAGTCGGAACAAGGCCCCGTTAATAGACAACATACCACTGAAACTACTGACGCCTTGGGAGAGCCAGTCCTGACAAAACTCGACCATCTGTTGAGCAAGATGTATGAGACAGGCGAAATACCCTCATACTTCAAGAAGAATATAATAATTTCAATTCCAAAGAAAGCAGGTGTTGACAGATGTGAAAATTACCGAACTATCAGTTTAATAAGCCACAGCTACAAAATACTAACGCGAATTCTTTACAGGCAAATGGAAAAACTGGTAGAATCCGACGTCAGGGAAGATCGGTTTGGATTACATAGAAATGTTGGAACGCGTGAGGCAGTACTGACCCCACGACTCATCTTAGAAAGCAGATCAAAGAAAGACAAACCTACATTTCTAGCATTTGTAGACTTAGAGAATGCTTTTAAAAATGTTGACTGGAATACACTCTTTCAAATTCTAAAGGTGGCAGGGGTAAAATACAGGGAGCGAAAGGCTATTTACAATTTGTAGAGAAACCAGATGTTAGTTATAAAGAGTCGAGGGGCATGAAAGGGAAGCAGCGGTTGGGAAGGGAGTGAGACAGAGTTGTAGCCTCTCTCCGATGTTATTCAATCTGTATATTGAGCAAGCAGTAAAGGAAACAAAAGAAAAATTCGGAGTAGGTCTTAAAGTCCATGGAGAAGAAATAAAAAGGTTGAGGTTCGCCGATGACATCGTAACTCTGTCAGAGACAGCAAAGGACTTGGAAGAGCAGTTGAACGGAATGGACAGTGTCTTGAAAGGAGGATATAAGATTAACATCAACAAAAGCAAAACGAGAATAATAGAATGTAGTCGAATTAAGTGAGGTGATGCTGAGGAATTAGATTAGGAAATGAGACACTTAAAGTAGTAAAGGAGTTTTGCTATTTGAGGAGCAAAATAACTGATGATGGTCGAAGTAGAGAGGATATAAAATGTAGACTGACAATGGAAACGAAAGCGTTTCTGAAGAAGAGAAATTTGTTAACATCTAGTATAGATTTAAGTGTCAGGAAGTCGTTTCTGAAAGTATTTGTATGGAGTGTAGCCATGTATGGAAGTAAAACATGGACGATAACTGGTTTGGACAAGAAGAGAATAGAAGCTTTCGAAATGTGGTGCTACAGAAGAATGCTGAAGATTAGATGGGTAGATCACATAACTAATGAGGAGGTATTGAATAGAACTGGGGAGAAGTGGAGTTTGTGGCACAACTTGACAAGAAGAAGGGACCGGTTGGTAGGACATGTTCTGAGGCATCAAGGACTCACCAATTTAGTATTGGATGGCAGTGTGGAGGGTAAAAATCTTAGAGGGAGACCAAGAGATGAGTACACTAAGCAGATTCAGAAGGATGTAAGTACTGGGAGATGAAGAAGCTTGCACAGGATAGAGTAACATGGAGAGCTGCATCAAACCAGTCTCAGGACTGAAGACAACAAGAACAACAACATCTCTTTCGCGGGACTTGCATTAGAGCATCACGCTACCATTTTTTGCATTTCGCATTAGTCCTCGCTGACACTCAGCTGAGGCTACTTTCCAAGTGCGCTTCATTAGAACTGTGGTATTAGGGCGAACGCTATTCTGTTGGAAAACACTCATTTGAATGCTGTTCATCAATGGCAGTGCAGCAGGTCGAATCACATTGACAAACAGATTTGCAGTCAGGGCACGTGGGATAACTACGAAAGTGCACGAAATCGCATACCAGACGATAACCCCAACTGTAGGTCCAGTGTTCTAGAACGCAGACAAGTTGGTTACAGCCCCTCAACTGGCTTCCTAACGAACACACGGCCATCACTGCCACAGAGGCAGAAATGGCTTTCATCATAAAACGCAAACACCTCCATCCTGCCCACCAGTGAGGTCTTGCTGGACAGTAATGAGGTCGCAAATGGTGGTGGTTTGTGGGCACGCTACTTGGTGTCTATCGTTGAAGTAATCGATTTGTAACAGTTCGTTGTGTCACTGAGGTGCCAACTGCTGCTCACATTGCTGCTGCAAATGCAGTGCCATGCGTCAGAGCCATACACTGAGCACGATAGTCTTCCCATTCGGTAGTTTCACGTGGCCGTCTGGAGTATTGACCACCGCTGCCAGCAATCACGTACAGTCGCCACTTTTGTCAAGCCTTTCTTTAGTATCACAGAAGGAACATGCACCTTCTCGTACCAATATCACTCGTCCTCGCCCAAGCTCAATGAGGTGTTAGTAATGGCGTCCTCGTCACCTTAAACGAACCTTGACTACCAGCAACTCACCACGCCCAGTCTCAAAGGTAACTAACGCTCCCGACCGCTGCAGCGTGTCTTTGAAGCAAACCTTATTTTCATCCCCATAATCACACTGCTAGCGCCATTCTTGTGCGACTGGCAGGAAATTTGAATAGACATCATCGTTCAGATGTAGAAACATGTCTACCAACTTTCGTTTTTGTCGCACATCTCCTCGGTGTTGCGATTTGTTATTCAGGTACTGTATTTACGGAACGTAATCCTAGATGTGTTCGGCTAATGCTGTCTATAGGTTGTGTAGCATACTTTATAATCCGCTGCAAAAACGACCATCATTGCTAACAAGGTGGCAAATGGTGTGATTGCCATAATCATAATTCCAATTCGTAGAAGGAAACTCCACATGTGGTTCCTGAGATCCTTAACACATTCGCATCTGCCCTGTTCCACGTAAAATGGGTGTGAATCGTACGAGAGTATTTAATTCATTGAAGTAACTGATGCTGAGTAAAATTCAGCCCCCCAAATACTTTCAAGAGGCAGAAAAAAATGCGGTATACAAAAAATTACCTATTGACTGGCTTCAAATGCGTGTGTTTGCCACTAGAGCAAGAGCAGGGAGTAGTTTAAGTCGAACTAAACCGTTTCTCTACAACAGTGTCAGTGTAAGCATCCGGCTTACAACTACAAAATCCGATGTACAGACGTTTATTGCCTAGTTAAGTAATTCACCACCGGACTCGGCCATCGGCCTAGTTTCCTGTCAGAGTATTCTTACTTCATTTAGCTTTATTTGTGTAATATACCTTGGTGAATTTTGTACCTAGTCAGTTGTTCTATGGTGTTACAGAACCAAGGAAATGCACGAGGATATGCTGAAAAACGATGCCTCCGAATTTTTTATATGAAATCTTTTTAAATAAAACGATTTTTATTAACATTTTAGATTTTTATTCTTCACATCTAAATTTATTTCTCTACATACTGAGTCTGACAACGGACACATTTTTCTGACGAGAGACCAGTTTGTTGACACCGTCAGTGTAGAATCTTTGACTTCGTTGACGAAGCCACAACGTCACCTCCGCTCGCAACCCTTCATCACTATCAAAGTGAAGTTTGTGAAGATGTTTTGGAAACAGACGAAAATCTGATGGGTCCAAGTCGGTCTGTATGGACGATGACCGATTACAGTGAATCCAAGACGCTGAATTGGTATAACGCTCGTGACTGGTCCAGCATTGTCTTGCTCGATGTGTGGGCGAATCCTTGTAATTCCTGAAATTCGATTACAGCGCGCTGCCTCTCAAGCACCGTCAAGACCTGCGTTACACAGCACCATGTTACCGGCTCCTATTCGCAGCCCTCTAGCGGTAGATACAAGCATGAAGAATAAAGAAGTAAAATATTAATAAGGTCCAATTTATTTAAAAAGCATTAAGAGTTTGCGAGGCGCCAGGGCTAACAGTGTATTTAACACTAAATTCCACTCTACTGCCGACGCACTACTATTCCACCAATGGAGATACATGGCTCCAATCTCTGTGCCGATTTTGCTACGTCACAGAGCTATCCCCTGAGCAAGCCAATCAGAAAACGCGGGAATTTGCACGCGAGGACTGCCTACGAACACAAGTCATTCCCGCGCCTCGCTGGTAGCCCGCTGGAAAGTGTTTTCAGTAAGTTTCTGCGAAGTAACGGAATCTCTAGCTCAGCCGCTCAGTCAGACCCCTGTGGGCATGTCGCTCCCGCTCTTATGACAATGTCGCCCTCTGGAAAGCATCCACTCCCTCACACCCGTCGGCTTAACCCTTTGAAGCTCAGCAGAACCCGCCTGTCACCGGACCACCCAGGTGACGACAGACGTTGCGTGGGAAGTCCGCGTGTGAAGGAATAGCGACTTTTCACCGCATGTAATTACAGAGGAAAATCGAATTACTCAGAGGAAGATAGAAATATGAGAGGGGGCTCATGCCACCTCTCAAGTTTTCACCTAAAAATTTCGGTGACTTCGCTTTTCAGCACGACCTCGTATAAGCGGACACTTATATTTCCCATCACACTCCTGGAGGGTTATAAGCTGATGTCGGTATCATGGTGATTAAATACCGAAAAGCAACAGATGTTCCAGATAAAGTTCGAGCATGAATATCTTGTTAAACAATCTAAAGTATTTATAAATGCTAATCTCTTAAAAGTGGGCGCAAACGTTAAAAATTTTCTACGTAAGTTCGAGTATGTTGGTGTACTTTTTGTCAAACACTGTCCTGTATTTTTAAAGACTATTGCAAAATGAAAACATACTATGTTGCAAAAAGAGGGTGGGGGGAGGAGGGGAGGAAGAAAAATACTTTATATGAAACTAGAGAGATGTCGCTCGTGAAATGTGTGCCTGTATGTGTGTGGCCGGGATTCGGCGGTGGGGGAGAGGGGGCTTTTGTGCGCTCACGAATACCGGACACTCGTTTTTCATATTCGACTCACAGAAGTAAATTGCCCTTTTGTGAGCAGCAGACATTGTGTTTGCAATTGAGGGGCGGTTTAGTTGCCGCCAGTGGGCGCACGGTTTCCCGGCACGCAAAAAGCAGCGCCGTGAGCGGCAGAGCGTGTGATGAGCTCCCCTGAGACGGTAGTGGGGCCAGGTCTCCGTTTAAGTGCTATTAAAATCTCATTTCTGGCCAGCGGTAACACGAGACGTCACGAACAGCCCGCCACGTGGACAGCGCGCTGCGGAAATGAGCGCCCCCTCCCCTCCCCTCTCCAAGGCGGCTGTCATTTCGGAAGCCGTCCCATATCCGTAATCTGTGCCGCGTCGTCCGTGAAAATACATTTTTGCCCGGGTTCGATTCCCGAATGGGTCGGAGATTTTCTCCACTCAGGGACTGGGTGTTGTGTTGTCCTAATCATCATCATTTCGTCCCCATCGACGCGCAAGTCGCCGAAATGGCGTCAAATCGAAAGACTTGCACCAGGCGAACGGTCTACCCGACGGGAGGCCCTCGTTACACGACATTTCATTTCATTTTTATATACCTCGTGCGATACGGGAAAACCCACCGAGAATGCGATAAATCATACAATGAATATTGCGAACACCTCAGACGACCTCAGACGACGTTTCAAATGGTTCAAATGGCTCTGAGCCCTATGGGACTTAACTGCTGAGGTCATCAGTCCCCTAGAACTTAGAACTACTTAAACCTAACTAACCTGACATCACACACATTCATGCCCGAGGCAGAATTCTAACCTGCGACCGTAGCGGATCGCGCGGTTCCAGACTGTAGCGCCTAGAACCGCTCGGCCACTCCGGCCGGCAGACGACGTTACAGCCATAATGAGTTTGATAATTTATGGTAGCCTGCCATATTCAAAAGAATGAAACAGTTGGATTGTCCCAGATGTCTAGGACAGCCTATGGGATTACTGGATTGACAGGCAGGTACAATTACAATGACCAGGAAAGAAATTGTGTAAAGTATCACCAAATGCTGGTCATAGGGCTTTGTTTGTGGTCCTGAGTTCTGGGATGTTACTGGAACAGCGTCAGAATATAGCAAACAAGAGATGCTGCGTCATCTACACATACGATCTGGTAATTATAGTTTCTGCCAATACGAGGATTAAATTAGAACAAAATAGTTGGGTAAGTCTTGAAAGAGTAAGTATCAAGTGTGTTATATGTAGACCGCGGATTTTAGGTAAAAACCTATTTTATTCCTGAGTTCCTATTTGCATAAAAATTTGTACTTATGCGTTTCATGACTATTTACACTTAATAGCGTAAATTTTATAGGACATAATAAAGCCTATTTCGACGTTAGTGCCTATTTTTGCCTATTTCATCATATAAGACAGTGGCTCCAAGTTTTTCCACACTATACGACAGATGGAAAAAAAATATTTTCTGCCCAGTGTGCAGCAAGGTGGCTGGTTGATATGCACTCATGCTTCGTATTTGCCCAACACTTCGGTCTTTTTAATTTTTTTATATCACTATACCATATACTCTATATAGGTGTGTTATTATTCATATGTAAAAAATATATCACGGATCTTTAGGTTAAAACCTATTTTTTTTCTAAGCTCCACTCTGCATATAAGTTGGTACTTATGCGTTTCATGACTAACTAAACTGAATACCGTTAGTTATAGAGGACCTAAAATTGCGTATCTCGACGTTGACGCCTAATTTTGCCTATTTCGGCATCAAAATCCTAAAAAGTACCTATTTCGATAATCTGACATAGAGTTCTTGTGTTTTCAAAGATTAGAAAAAGGAAGTAAACTTAGGACTTTACGTCTCGTCGAAGGCGAAGATCGTTAGAGACTGTTTACAATTCCTTTGCTTGCCTTACTACCAACAGCACTCGGCACGGTTGAATGGTGATCCACCCAAGCACGCGCCGAGCGCGACAGTGCTTAACTTCCGTGAGCGAATGGGAAGCGGTCAGAGATTTGAGTTACACATTAGAATCGAATGTGGGAGTACTAAATGTTAAATTTGAAAATATTTCGTTCGTAGGATTCTGGCCAGCTGTGTATTTTCCCAAAGAAACGGTTTCATAGGACTTAAGCTGAGCACGGATTAAAAAATCACAGTGTTAATCGTAGACGCCCTCTGTAGCTAAATTACTGCCCTTCGCGCATTTTCTCGCTGCTGTCTACAGGCAGTCCGATCAAACTACTCTGTTTCGTGAAAGGTATTATACGTGAATTTTCCGGTTCGAAAAATAATTTGCTAGTAGTGAGATGTTTTCATCTGAAGCACCGGTAGTTTCCATTCGCTTGTTCAGAAGAGGCGGCCATCTGTCAGGTGCCATATGTCCAGCAACGAGTACGGTACTTCCCCTACCGCTCTCATGCACCGCAGTAAAAGGAAAAAAAGAAAACAGGTCATCGTTCACCTTTTCCCAGCGAAAACAAATCAGTACATTGTATAGCGACCGACGTGTTAAGTGTTACTGACGTTCTAAGTGCAAAATAAATTCTAGTTTCTGTGTCAGAATAATACGACATGCCGAAAACAGCTAGTGAAAAGTCTACTCATATAAGGCAGTGGCTGCAGGACTTTCCGTATCATACAACAGATGGGAAAATTATTTTCTGCCAAGCATGCAACGTGGAAGTTAGCTGACGTTTTTCTTAGACTTTTTATTTTCCTGTCACTTAGGATTCTTTTTTATCCCTATCCTTTAGTAATACGAAATACTCTTTATATGCGATTCTAAACTGCATTTCCCTTTTCTCTCGTATTAGGTTCCGAGCAGAAATCTCACTTAACTCAAGATGCAGATGGAATCGCACATAAAGCTAATGTTGAACGAAAGTTAAAATTGAAGCAAACTCTTTTAACCAATAAAGCTGGTGAATCCTCCGAAAAAAAACAAGTTCTGCAGTGATTTGTGTCATGCACTTGTGGCAGCAAACATCCCCTTTAGGAAACTAGAAGGCCCTATTTTCAGAGGTTTTCTTGAGAAGTACTGCCATCAGTCTATTCCTGCAGAGTCAACTTTACGTAAGAATTGTGTGGATTCAGCTTACAATGCTGCATTGCACAGAATCCGAGAAGATGTTGGAGAATCTTGTATATGGATTTCTGTGGATGAAACTACTGACAGTCTTGGCCGTTACATTGCAAACCTGGTTATTGGCAAGTAAGATCCAGATGCTCCATCCAGGGCTCATTTGATTTACTCAAAACAGCTTACAAAAACTAACCAGCCAACAATAGCACAGTTTGTGAACAATGGGTTTGAGGTGCTATACCCAAACGGAGTCGATGAGAATAAGGTGCTTCTGGCCGTCACTGATGCTGCTGCATATATGATAGCAGCGTTTCAACTATTAAAACACCATCAAGAATACAGGCATTCATAGCACAGCTTCCAGATGTCCCATTGCCGCCAGAGCATGTTGTCACCTGCTGGGGCACATGGCTTATAGCAGCAGAATACTATAGTACGCATCTCTCAGCTGTCCAGAAGGTGGTTGGAAATACACTCCTGGAAATGGAAAAAAGAACACATTGACACCGGTGTGTCAGACCCACCATACTTGCTCCGGACACTGCGAGAGGGCTGTACAAGCAATGATCACACGCACGGTACAACGGACACACCAGGAACCGCGGTGTTGGCCGTCGAATGGCGCTAGCTGCGCAGCATTTGTGCACCGCCGCCGTCAGTGTCAGCCAGTTTGCCGTGGTATACGGAGCTCCATCGCAGTCTTTAACACTGGTAGCATGCAGCGACAGCGTGGACGTGAACCGTATGTGCAGTTGACGGACTTTGAGCGAGGGCGTATAGTGGGCATGCGGGAGGCCGGGAGGACGTGCCGCCGAATTGCTCAACACGTGGGGCGTGAGGTCTCCACAGTACATCGATGTTGTCGCCAGTGGTCGGCGGAAGGTGCACGTGCCCGTCGACCTGGGACCGGACCGCAGCGACACACGGATGCACGCCAAGACCGTGGGATCCTAGGCAGTGCTGTAGGGGACCGCACCGCCACTTCCCAGCAAATTAGGGACACTGTTGCTCCTGGGGTATCGGCGAGGACCATTCGCAACCGTCTCCATGAAGCTGGGCTACGGTCCCGCACACCGTTAGGCCGTCTTCCGCTCACGCCCCAACATCGTGCAGCCCGCCTCCAGTGGTGTCGCGACAGGCGTGAATGGAGGGACGAATGGAGACGTGTCGTCTTCAGCGATGAGAGTCGCTTCTGCCTTGGTGCCAATGATGGTCGTATGCGTGTTTGGCGCCGTGCAGCTGAGCGCCACAATCAGGACTGCATACAACTGAGTCACACAGGGCCAACACCCGGCATCATGGTGTGGGGAGCGATCTCCTACACTGGCCGTACACCTCTGGTGGTCGTCGAGGGGAAACTGAATAGTGCACGGTACATCCAAACCGTCATCGAACCCATCGTTCTACCATTCCTAGACCGGCAAGGGAACTTGCTGTTCCAACAGGACAATGCACGTCTGCATGTATCCCGTGCCACTCAACGTGCTCTAGGAAGGTGTAAGTCAATTACCCTGGCCAGCAAGATCTCCGGATCTGCCCCCCATTGAGCATGTTTGGGACTGGATGAAGCGTCGTCTCACGCGGTCTGCATGTCCAGCACGAACGCTGGTCCAACTAAGGCGCCAGGTGGAAATGGCATGGCAAGCCGTTCCACAGGACTACATCCAGCATCTCTACGATCGTTTCCATTGGAGAATAGCAGCCTGCATTGCTGCGAAAGGTGGATATACACTGTACTAGTGCCGACATTGTGCATGCTCTGTTGCCTGTGTCTATGTGCCTGTGGTTCTGTCAGTGTGATCATGTGATGTATCTGACCCCAGGAATGTGTCAATAAAGTTTCCCCTTCCTGGGACAATGAATTCACGGTGTTCCTATTTCAATTTCCAAGAGTGTATACCGGAGGATGCTGCATCCTTAACTGCAGCAATGAAGTTACTCAAAGATTCTTCTTTAAAACGGGACTTATCTACACATTTATGGCAAGAATAATTTCACAATTAGAAGGCTCAGGGAGACCTAACTACGACAATATTTCTTTGCTTGAAGAAATCAGAATGAAAATTAATAAAGCGCCAGGTGAAGTAGGGGAAAAAGTACGGCCAAAAATGCAAACGGTTTTGAAGAACACTGGCCTGAAGGAGTTGTGTGTAGCTGCCGACATACTTAGTGGAAAATCCAGCACTCCTGACTGCAGCATTCCTGTCCAACATGTGCCAAAAATGAAGTACGCCCCTGTCACATCTGTTGATGTAGAACGTTCTTTTCCAGCGTATAAATTGATTCTGACTGACAAGCGCCACAGTTTTTGACTAGAAAACCTAGAAAAGATTTTGGATATTTATTGTGAAGCCAACTATGGTCAGAATACGTGAAACTACGAATGTATTAATTAAACCATTGCCACATGTTTTTTACGGAGATCGTTATCTTGCAGGAACTCAAAAATATTTGGAGTTTTGTTCAACATTAATGTTGTAGATTGCTGTGCAATGTAACTGTGTAAATATTCATTCTCCTTGTTTTAATGATTAATAAGTTGTTCATACTGTCAACACTGTGTATTTTAATTTATTTTTATTTTCTCTGCATCATTTTTATTAGAGACTATTTTAGGTTTTATATAGCCTAAATGAACTACTGAAGGAGCCTATTTTAGGTGCCTAAAACACACATTTGTACGACCTAAAAATCCGTGGTCTAGTTATATGTTTTGAACGGCCAGTGTCGGTTGGTCACAGCCAGTGTGCTCCCTGCCGCCGTTGGGTAAGCAGCTGCCAGCAGAAAGTGGTATACTCCTAGCTCACTTATTTGTTCCATAGTTTAATTCTTAATTTCTTTGCGTGTTTTTGGTACTTGCATTCTTTAATTCATAAATTTCGGGCGTATTATAGTATTTGAGAGTTGTAGCATAGCGTTTTTAGTACCTGAATAGTGTAAACTCGCGTAGTCTCCTTCCGCCGCAGAGCAGTGTGTCAGCAGTGCGCAAGTAGCAGCATTACTCCATTTACTAGGCACTCTTGTATTTTAATAACCGTTTAAATTTTGTGTCAAATTGTTTGTGCTGTCTGTAGATTAATTCAGACGTTCTTTGCACAACAGTTTTTAGCATGGATAGGGACTGCAAATGCTGTGTTCGGATGCAGGCTGAGTTGGCATCCCTTCGTTCCCAGCTTCAGGCAGTGCTGGCTTCGGTCACACAGCTTGAGGCTGTTGCCAATGGGCATCACTGTGGGGGTCCGGATGGGTGTTTGTCGGGGACGGCCAGCTCGTCCCACGCATCCCCCGATCTGACTATGGTTGTAGCTGCCCGGGATACTGCCCACATTGAGGCTGATCCCTGACCTGTGGTAAAGTGGGAGGTCGTCTGAAGGTGTGGCAGGGGGCGAAAAACATTCCGGAGGGCTGGACGGAAGGCCTCTCCAGTTTGTCTGACGAACCGGTTTCGGGCTCTGTCTCAGGCTGATACTGATCTTCGGCCGGACATGGCTGCTTGTCCTGTTCCAGAGGTTGCCCCTCAGTCTGCAAGATCTGGGCGGTCGCAGAGGATGGGCTTACTGGTAGTTGGGAGCTACAACGTAATGGGGCCCCTTAGGGATATGGCAAAAAGAGAGGGCAGGAAAACCAATGTGCAACCCGTGTGCATACTAGGGGGAGTCATTCCAGATGTGGAAAGGGTCCTTCCGGATGCCATGAAGGGTACAGGGTGCACCCATCTGCAGGTGGTCGCTCATGTCAGCACCAATGATGTGTGTCACTATGGATCGGAGGAAATCCTCTCTGGCTTCCGGCGGCTATCTGATATGGTGAAGACTGCCAGTCTCGGTAGCGGGATGAAAGCAGAGCTCACCATCTGCAGCATCGACGACAGGACTGACTGCGGACCTTTGGTACAGAGCCGAGTGGAGGGTCTGAATCAGAGGCTGAGACGGTTCTGCGACCGTGTGGGCTGCAGATTCCTCTACTTCCGCCATAGGGTGGTGGGGTTTCGGGTTCCGCTGGATAGGTCAGGAGTCCACTACACGCAGCAAGAGGCTACACGGGTAGCAGGGGTTGTGTGGCGTGGACTGGGCGGTTTTTTAGGTTAGATGGCCTCGGGCAAGTACAGAAAGGGCAACAGCTTCAAAGGGTGCGAGGCAAAGTCAGGACATGAGGGGACCAAGCAGCAATCGGTATTGTAATTGTAAACTGTCGAAGCTGCGTTGGTAAAGTACCGGAACTTCAAGGGCTGATAGAAAGCACCGAAGCTGAAATCGTTATGGGTACAGAAAGTTGGCTGAAGCCAGAGATACATTCTGCCGAAATTTTTACAATGTCACAGACGGTGTTTTGAAAGGATACACTGCATGCAACCGATGATGGCGTGTTTGTCGCTGTTAGTAGTAGTTTATCCTGTAGTGAAGTAGAAGTGGGTAGTTCCTGTGAATTATTATGGGTGGAGGTTACACTCAACAACCGAGCTAGGTTAATAATTGACTCCTTTTACCGACCACCCGATTCAGCAGCATTAGTGGCAGAACAACTGAGAGAAAATTTGGAATACATTTCACATAAATTTTCTCAGCATGTTATACTCTTAGGTGGAGATTTCAATTTACCAGATATAGACTGGGACACTCAGATGTTTAGGACGGGTAGTAGGGACAGAGCATCGAGTAACATTATACTGAGTGCACTATCCGAAAATTACCTCGAGCAATTAAACAGAGAACCGACTCGTGGAGATAACATCTTGGATCAACTGATAACAAACAGACCCGAACTTTTCGACTCTGTAAGTACAGAACAGGGAATCAGTAATCATAAGGCCGTTGCAGCATCCCTGAATATGGAAGTTAATAGGAATGTAATAAAAGGGAGGAAGCTTTATATGTTTAGCAAGAGTAATAGTAGGCAGATTTCAGACTACCAAATAGATCAAAACGAAAATTTCTGTTCCGACACTGACAATGTTGAGTGTTTATGGAAAAAGTTCAAGGCAATCGTAAACTGCGTTTTAGACAGGTACACGCCGAGTAAAACTGTGAGGGACGGGAAAATCCACCGTGGTTCAACAACAAAGATAGGAAACTACTGTGAAAGCAAAGAGAGCTTCACTCCAAGTTTAATCGCAGCCAAAACCTCTCAGACCAACAGAAGCAAAACGATGTCAAAGCTAGCGTAAGGAGGGCTATGCGTGAAGTGTTCAGTGAATTCGAAAGTAAAATTCTATGTACCGAATTGACAGAAAATCCTAGGAAGTTCTGGTATTACGTTAAATCCGTAAGTGTCTCGAAACAGCATATACAGACACTCCGGGATGATGATGGCATTGAAACAGAGGATAACACGCGTAAAGCTGAAATACTACACACCTTTTTCCAAAGCTGTTTCACACAGGAAGACCGCACTGCAGTTCCTTCTCTAAATCCTCTCATGAACGAAAAAATGGCTGACATCGAAATAAGTGTCCAAGGGATAGAAAAGCAACTGGAATCACTCAACAGAGGAAAGTCCACTGGACCTGACGGGATACCAATTCGATTCTACACAGAGTACGCGAAGAACTTGCCCCTCTTCTAACAGCCGTGTACCGCAAGTCTCTAGAGGAACGGAAGGTTCCAAATGATTGGAAAAGAGCACAGGTAGTTCCAGTTTTCAAGAAGGGTCGTCGAGCAGATGCACAAAACAATAGACCTATAACTCTGACGTCGATCTGTAGTAGAATTTTAGAACATGTTGTTTGCGCGAGTATCATGTCGTTTTTGGGAACCCAGAATCTATTCTGCAGGAAACAGCGATCGTGTGAGACCCAACTCGCTTTATTTGTTCATGAGACCCAGAAAATATTAGATACAGGCTCCGAGGTAGATGCTATTTTCCTTGACTTCCGGAAGGCGTGCCAGCTGTGTAGCTGGATTGAAGACTTTTTAGCAAATAGAATACAGCATGTTGTTATCAATGGAGAGACGTCTACAGACGTTAAAGTAACCTGACGTGCCACAGGGGAGTGTTTTGGGACCATTTCTTTTCACTATATATATAAATGACCTAGTAGATGGTGTCGGAAGTTCCATAAGGCTTTTCGCGGATGATGTTTTAGTATACACAGAAGTTGCAGCATTAGAAAATTGTAGCGAAATGCAGGAAGATCTGCAGCGGATAGGCACTTGGTGCAGGGAGTGGCAACTGACCCTTAACATAGACAAATGTAATGTATTGCGAATACATAGAAAGGAGAATCCTTTATTTTATGATTATATGATAGCGGAACAATTACTGGTAGCAGTTACTTCTGCGAAATATCTGGGAGTATGCGTGCGGAACGATTTGAAGTGGAATGATCATATAAAATTAATTGTTGGTAAGGCGGGCACCAGGTTGACATTCATTGGGAGAGTCCTTAGAAAATGTAGTCCATCAACAAAGGAGGTGCCTTACAAAACATTCGTTCGACCTATACTTGAGTATTGCTCATCGGTGTGGGATCCGTACCAGATCGGGATGACGGAGGAGACAGTGAAGATCCAAAGAAGAGCGGCACGTTTCGTCACAGGGTTATTCGGTAACCGTGATAGCGTTACGGAGATGTTTAGCAAACTCGAGTGGCAGACTCTGCAAGAGAGGCGCTCTGCATCGCGGTGTAGCTTGCTGTACAGGTTTCGAGAGGGTGCGTTTCTGGATGAGGCATCGAATATATTGCTTCCCCCTACTTATACCTCCCGAGGAGATCACGAATGTAACATTAGAGAGATTTGAGCGCGCACGGAGGCTTTCAGACAGTCGTTCTTCCCGCGAACCATACGCGACTGGAACAGAAAATGGAGGTAATGACAGTGGCACGTAAAGTGCCCCCCGCCACACACCGTTGGGTGGCTTGCGGGGTATAAATGTAGATGTAGATGTAGAATAGGAACATTATCAAGAACGAGAAACCCCAGAATCAGAATAAATGACCAAACTATGAAGAGAAAAGAATTATATAGTTACCTGACAATTAACATCGGCAAAAAAAAAATAATAATAATAATAATAATAATTTCCGTGCACATTTAGAAGTCGTCTACCAGAGAGGCATTAAAATCGTAAATCAAACAGCAACAATGGTTCCAAAGAAGTTTTCGCTTGGCACTAAGTGCAATAAGAACGTGCCACCACGCAATCTTAACCGCAGTTGTGGGCCACGGGTGGTGCGCTTCGGCGCAAGGAGCCCGAAAGCTAAGGACAGTGCAGGCTCTACGGTGAGCACAGGGCAGTGGGGAGTGTAGTACTGCGCCCGGTAGGTGCGTATAGAACAACACCGACTGAGGCGCTGCTGGTGATAGTAAGGTTTCCACATCTGGACCCAGCCGTAAGAAAGCGAGGTACATGTTACTGGCTCAGAAATGGAGAAGATCGTAACGCCCAGGAGATACTGGGCACAATTCAGAAATAAAGGCAACAATTGATAGAGAATGACAATAAAAAATAAAGATCCGGAATGTGCACTACCTGGTGGGATATGGTCCACATCCCAGCTAGTTACAAAAATACGACAGCACAACACAGGCGCCTGCGAAAGTGGAGCAATCGCCACCCCGGACCACATCGTCTCCGAGTGTGCCATTAGACTAGATGTTACAGACTAGGACAGGAATGTCTCTGGTAAAACAGCTATCAATAAGGATCTGTAACATAACAAGGAATGAGAACCTGTGGATTAAGCTTACGAACTACAATCCCACACAGCTGAGAGACAAACAAAAAGACTCCATACATCATGACAGCGAGACGCAACACGGTACAAAATCCATCTGCAACATCTTTCCGGAAGCCGTGTGGGGGTGAGCCTCGAGGAGGAGCAGGCAGGACTTCCTGTGACAGCCATTCTATGCACCTCGGACGGCTTAGCCACACGGCTCTTTCGAATCCTGAGTCATGTATCAGCAAGTCGGAGCTACCAACATAGACAAATGAGTAATCTGATATCAAGTACGGTAGGGCAGCGTAGTGTAGTGCTGTTTAATATCGTGTTCTATAGTATTGTAGTCCAGAATTATAAACTACAAGATGCGTGTTCCAGAAGTGCAGCTTAGCACACCAGAACTATAGCTTTGTTTATCCATAATTAAAACGGACAACTTGGAACGACAGCTGGTATAATATATGTTAAAAATGACGTAATTCCTCCAGCTGTATTAAGATGTTGGTTTTATTGGCAAACTAGTTTCGATGTTGTTACAACATCATCTTCAGGCCCATATTTGTTGAAACTAACCGTATTTGTCTAGCACTCTAGTCAGTGGTGAGATCGTGTTCCATGCGGAACGCAGGTAGTAACTCACTTACTGCCTTCCGCATGGAACTCAGTTACTACCTGCCTTCCGCATGGAACACGCTTCTCACCACTGGCTACTAGTGTTAGACACATACGGTTAGTGTCAACAAATATGGGCCTGAAGATGATGTTGGAACAACATCGAAACTAGTTGCCAATAAAATCAACACTTTAATACAGCTGGAGGAATTACGTTATTTTTTAACAGAACTATAGCTTGCGCCCCCTGGATTGCGGACGAACATATACAATTCGTGATAAAAAGTATCTGGACACTTGGCTGAAAATGATTTGCAAGTTCGTGGCGCCCTCCATCGATATTGCTGGAATTCAGTATGGTGGTGGCCTACCCTTAGTCTTGATGACAGCTTCCACTCTCGTCGGCATACGTTCAATCAGATGCTGGAATGTTTCTTGGGAAATGGCTGCCGATTCTTCACGGAGTGCTGCACTGAGGAGAGGTATCGATGTCGGTCAGTGAGGCCTGGCACGAAGTCGGCGTTCCAAAACATCCCAAAGGTGTTCTGTAGGATTCAGGTCAGGACTCTGCGCAGGCCAGTCCATTACAGGGATATTATTGTCTTGTAACCACTCCGCCATGCATTATGAACATGTGCTAGATGGCATTGAAAGATGCAGTCGCCATCCATGAATTGCTCTTCAACAGTGGGAAGCAAGAAGGTGCTTAAAGCATTAGTGTAGGCCTGTGCTGTGGTAGTGCCACACAAAACAACAAGGGGTGCAAGCCCCCTCCATGAAAAACACAACCACACCGTAACACCACCGCCTCCGAATTTTACTTTTGGCACTACACACGCTGGCAGATGACGTTCACCTGGCATTCGCCGTACTCACACCCTGCCATTGGATCCCCACGTTGTGTACCGTGATTCGCCACTCCACACAACGTTTTTCTACTGTTCAATCGTCCAATGTTTACGTTCCTTACACCAAGCGAGGTATCGTTTGGCATTTACCAGCGTTATGTGTCGCTTATGAGCAGCCGCTCGACCATTAAATCTAACTTTTCTAACCTCCAGCCTAACTGTCATAGTACTTGCAATGGATCCTGATGCAGTTTGGAATTCTCGTGTGATGTCACATTACGACCCTCTTCAACAGTCGGTGGTCTCTGTCAGTCAACAGACGAGTTCTGTCTCTACGCTTTTGTGCAGTACGTATCCCTTCACGTTTCCACTTCACTATAAAATCGGAAGCAGTTGACGTAGGGATGTTTAGGAGTTTGGAAATCTCGAGTACAGACGTATGACTCAAGTGACACCCAATCACGTTACCACGTTCGAAGTCCGTGAGTTCCGCGGAGCACACCATTCTGCTCTGACTACTGAGGTCGCTGATACGAAGTACCTGGCAGTAGTGGCAGCACAATGCACCTAACACGGAAAATGTATGTTTTTGGGGGTGTTCGGATACTTTTGATAGCATAGTGTATGTGCCTCAGATGACCAAAGGGCAGTATGTAGAATTTTTTCTTTATTTTAAAATCATTACATTGATTTATGTAGAGTCCGTGGTTAAGCATCATATTGCTTATTTATACCAACACATTTGAAATTATGTGAAAATATTATGTGCTATGTTCGTAACACTTCATGTGAAACATTTGGCCTTTTCTTGTATCTTCATAACAGAATGAAAGAAAACAGAAAAATAAATACATAAATAATACAGGAACAGATGCAGCCAAACTCACGTAGTATTAAATACAGAATAATCATCATTAAAACTGCATCACTAGGAAGGATAACAAGTAATGACATATTATGTTCCGGGCGTTTGTAATACAGCAGAAAGAATTGAGGACTGTTTTAAGAAAATTCGATAAACATCACTCTGTTCAAAGTGCGTTTTAATGTATTGTCGTACTTCAATAAGAGCTTCATCCAGCGCCTAACACAAATTACGACATAAGAGAATCTTTTCCGCTGTAGAAGGCGCCTGATTATAGCACATTTTCACTAAACTCGACAGCTCAGTTGTTCAACGTTCTAAAAAACTCACCTAATCCTCCTTTTATACTACATGGTTGAAACTTTGTACACAAAATTTACACGTTAAATTTAATAACCCTTATACTCGCATGTGTTTATTGTCGGGCAATCAGACAACATCCCACGTCTTGTGCGTCTGCTAAGCGATTAACAGAAGACAATGCATATTGTCCCACGTAATTCTCTTTGGTGTTCAGACACCGTCTCACTAAAAGATTAGTAGCTGTTGTAGAATGTTCTTGTTGGATTATTTATTAAGATGTTAGAAGGTTCAGAATATTATGAATTACTCCAGGAGGTAAAAAATAGAAGAAAAAGGACGAGTCGTCAACGACAAAAAGTAGCAAGTGCACGACTGTACCTTCAAGTTTAGGTCTGAGAACAGACTGTACCCATATTGAAGTAGCAAAGGGAACAACATGCAGAGGAGGGGGTTTGTGTTTCAGTTACGTTAATTCACTTTTAAAGTAGGCGTTAGATGAATAAGACAAAAGCTGAACGGAATAGTTTTTTACTACGGTACTTCAGAGTAATCTTGAATAAAATACGCAGAGGGAAGGAAGACGATAAAAGTAAAAAAAAAGATCTGCTTCGATCTCATACCATATAAGAGCAGAAGGCCCAGAGATTCATGTATGAGCCTCAACATCCAGCAAAGTTCAAGGTAACGCTGCTTTTGTTTACAGACTAAACAAAATGTATGTAGAACGAAAATAATTGTCTGGACAGGTTACACTTATTTCATATGTCTTTTACCATGAGCGTCCAGAGACAGAAAAAAAATATTGTGTGTCAGTTGAAGCACAGTGGTGTATAATTTTTCAGAGGGGACATTTCACAGACTCAGGCGAATTGCCAAAAGGTGAAAGCTGGAAGATGCGCTACCTGAGGAGCAACGAGTTGGACGAACTCGCAAGCTGCTGGAAACGGACGAAGAGCATATGCACTTTTTTAGAAGGATATACTTTAATGTAAATGCATATCTCCTCATTAGACATAAAAGTTTTCTGATTATGGTATGGTGCCGTAATATAAAAAACTATACCAGAGAAACCAACGTTTCGGTCACTGTTACAGTGATCTTCTTCTTGGTCTGCTAGTAGAGCCACTGAATTTAAATGCTTGGAATGCATATTTACAGCACTTAGATTAATCAAATGAACGGTAAACATGCGTGAAAAAGTGTATATGTGGAATTTTTTAAAGATCTGTAGTTTGTAAGTTTTTCTTCAGTAAAGACAAATATGATGAATTTCAGTTATTCCTTCATCAATCCCCATCTACAAGCATCACCAGTATTTTTTATTTTATCATTTTTTATGTATTTCTTTTTTAATCAGCGATATGGTGTAAAGGTAAAAAATACGTGTCCTGTAAAATTTTGTTAATGGTGTTTGTCGAGTTTTGTTAAGACGGTCTTCAATTGTAGATGATCTGATAGTACACACAGTGCGAAATTTAACACAGAGCTGCTTCAGCTCTGTCAGTCGCATCGGCCGGCGGCTGGGGCCTGCCGACTGGATGTTCCGTGGCTGAGCGTTCCCAGCTTGTGAGAGGCCTGAATCTGTATGGGTGAGTACGGCACGGGCAAACTGCGGTCCTGCGTCGTCTCGTCTGCCTCCGAGGTAGGCCAAACTACGTCACAAATGTAACACCTGCTGTCTGCATTTCGACTACGCTGAGCGGAGGTTACTGTGCAGGGTACCCATTGCTGCCCCGTACCTTGATGCCAGTGTGACCGCGATGAACACAATCTGGCAACCCTCGTTCCGCTCGGCACCTTGACACGATGTGTAACGAATCGTTTGCGGTTTCCAGGGATGAGCTCTATTTTCCAGCCTGGAGACAAAGAACCGACAGTCTCTTAATAAGTCTGAATTGGTGGTGATCTGGACTGACCATCGTGTTTTCAAAGGCAGGATCACCGGTGTTGCCTAATATACTTTCGACAAGCAACTTCTCACGGTAATGTCAGGACACAGGAATCTTATCTACATCTACATCTACATCCACACTCCGCAAGCCACCTGACGGTGTGTGGCGGAGGGTACCCTGAGTACCTCTATCGGTTCTCCCTTCTATTCCAGTCTCGTATTGTTCGTGGAAAGAAGGATTGTCGGTATGCTTCTGTGTGGGCTCTAATCTCTGTGATTTTACCCTCATGGCCTCGTCGCGAGATATACGTAGGAGGGAGCAATATACTGCTTGACTCTTCGGTGAAGGTATGTTCTCGAAACTTTAACAAAAGCCCGTACCGAGCTACTGAGCGTCTCTCCTACAGAGTCTTCCACTGGAGTTTATCCATCATCTCCGTAACGCTTTAGCGATTACTATATGATCCTGTATCGAAGCGCGCTGCTCTCCGTTGGATTTTCTCTATCTCTTCTGTCAACCCTATCTGTTACGGATCCCACACTGCTGAGCAGTATTCAAGCAGTTGGCGAACAAGCGTATTGTAACCTACTTCCTTTGTTTTCGGATTGCATTTCCTTAGGATTCTTCCAATGAATTTCAGTCTGGCATCTGCTTTACCGACGATCAACTTCATATGATCATTCCATTTTAAGTCACTCCTAATGCGTACTCCCAGATAATTTATGGAATTAACTGCTTCCAGTTGCTGACCTGCTATATTGTAGCTAAATGATAAGAGATCTATCTTTTTATGTATTCGCAGCACATTACACTTGTCTACATTGAGATTCAATTACCATTCCCTGCACCATGCGTCAATTCGCTGCAAATCCTCCTGCATTTCAGTACAATTTTCCATTGTTGCAACCTCTCGATACACCACAGCATCATCTGCAAAAAGCCTCAGTGAACTTCCGATGTCATCCACCAGGTTATTTATGTATATTGTGAATAGCAATGGTCCTATGGCACTCCCCTGCGGCACACCTGAAATCACTCTTACTTCGGAAGACTTCTCTCCATTGAGAATGACATGCTGCGTTCTGTTATCTAGGAACTCTTCAATCCAATCACACACTTGGTCTGATAGTCCGCATGCTCTTACTTTGTTCATTAAACGACTGTGGGGAACTGTGTCAAACGCCTTGCGAAAGTCAACAAAAAAACGGCATCTATCTTTGAACCCGTGTCTAAGGCCCTCTGAGTCTTGTGGACGAATAGCGCGAGCTGGGTTTCACACGACCGTCTTTTTCGAAACCCATGCTGATTCCTACAAATTAGATTTCTAGTCTCCAGAAAAGACATTATACTCGAACATAATACGTGTTCCAAAATTCTACAACTGATCGACGTTAGAGATATAGGTCTATAGTTCTGCACATCTGTTCGACGTCCCTTCTTCAAAACGGGGATGACCTGTACCCTTTTCCAATCCTTTGGAACGCTACGCTCTTCTAGAGACCTACGGTACACCGCTGCAATAAGGGGGGCAAGTTACTTCGCGTACTCTGTGTAAAATCGAACTGGTATCCCATCAGGTCCAGCGGCCTTTCCTCTTTTAAGCGATTTTAATTGTTTCTCTATCCCTCTGTCGTCTATTTCGATACCTACCATTTTGTCATCTGTGCGACAATCTAGAGAAGGAACTACAGTGCAGTCTTCCTCTGTGAAACAGCTTTGGAAGAAGACAGTTAGTATTTCGGCCTTTAGGCTGTCATCCTCTGTTTCAGTACCATTTTGGTCGCAGAGTGTCTGGACATTTTGTTTTGATCCACCTACCGCTTTGACATAGGACCAAAATTTCTTAGGATTTTCTGCCAAGTCAGTACATAGAACTTTACTTTCGAATTCATTGAACGTCTTCGCATAGCCCTCCTCACACTACATTTCGCTTGGCGTAATTTTTGTTTGTCTGCAAGGCTTTGGCTATGTTTATGTTTGCTGTGAAGTTCCCTTTGCTTCCGCAGCAGTTTTCTAACTCGGTTGTTGTACCACGGTGGCTCTTTTCCATCTCTTACGATCTTGCTTGGCACATACTCATCTAACGCATATTGTACGATGGTTTTGAACTTTGTCCACTGATCCTCAACACTATCTGTACTTGAAACAAAACTTTTGTGTTGAGCCGTCAGGTACTCTGTAATCTGCTTTTTGTCACTTTTGCTAAACAGAAAAATCTTTCTACCTTTTATAATATTTCTATTTACGGCTGAAATCATCGATGCAGTAACCGCTTTATGATCGCTGATTCCCTGTTCTGCATTATGTGATTCAAATAGTTCGGGTCTGTTTGTCACCAGAAGGTCTAATATTTTATCGCCACGAGTCGGTTCTCTGTTTAACTGCTCAAGGTAGTTTTCAGATAAAGCACTTAAAAATATTTCACTGGATTCTTTGTCCCTGCCACCCGTTATGAACGTTTGAGTCTCCCAGTCTATATCCGGCAAATTAAAATCTCCACCCAGAACTATAACATGGTGGGGAAATCTACTCGAAATGTTTTCCAAATTATTCTTCAGGTGCTGAGCCACAACAGCTGCTGAGCCCGGGGGCCTATAGAGACATCCAATTACCATGTCTGAGCCTGCTTTAACCGTGACCTTCACCCAAATCATTTCACAAATCGGATCTCCGTCAATTTCCTTCCATACTATTGCACTTCTTATCGCTATAAAGACGCCTCCCCCTTCACTGTCCAGCCTGTCTCTGCGGTATACATTCCAATCTGAGTTTAGGATTTCATTACTGTTTATGTCTGGTTTCAGCCAACTTTCTGTCCCCAGTACTATATAGGCGTTGTGACCGTTTATTAATGATAGCAGTTCTGGGACCTTTCTATAGACGCTCCTGCAGTTTACTTTTAGCATTCCCTGTTGCATTTTGCCTACTCCTACCTTGCTGCGTCTCAGGAGGCGTCTTGTCGGGCCTAGGGAGGGAATTCTCTAACCTTAAAAATCCCCCATGTGCAGTCCACACGTACTTCGCTACCCTAGTAGCCGCTTCCGGCGTGTAGTGCACGCCTGACCTATTCAGGGGGACCCTACATTCCTCCACCCGATAGCGGAGGTCGAGAAATTTGCACCCCAGATCTCCGCAGAATCGTCTGAGCCTCTGGTTTAAGCCTTCCACTCGGCACCAAACCAGAGGACGGCGATCGGTTCTGGGAATGATACTACAAATAGTTAGCTCTGCTTCCACCCCGCGAGCGAGGCTTTCCGGCTTCACCAATTCCGCCAACCGCCTGTACGAACTGAGGATGAGCTCTGAACCCAGACGGCAGGAGTCATTGGTGCCGACATGAGCAACAATTTGCAGTACTGCGAACAGTTACAGGAACTAGCCAATGTTAGTGCCTGTGTACTGCTCTGAACGCTTACTGGCCGAAATATCTGGATAAGAAAATAATTTCGTCGAGTGTTGGCTGCGGGAAAAATCAGTAGGCAGCCGCCAGCTCTCACAAGGACGGGACAGGCGTTGCGGAGGCAGTCTTTGATAACAGTGAGCAGCACTTGTCGGGCTCTTATGGAAGACAATAAATTACATGTTTATGCGTGCGTGTCGTTCTCCCTTTTAAGTTTACACTGTCATCGAGTTGTACTCTAAACCACCTGAGGACCGTGTAGGTACTGTTTGCGATGCTCGTTTGCCAGTACGGACTGGGGAAATACTTCAGTTGGCACAGGGCATGGATTGGTCGTACAGGAGAAGTAATTCATCACTGTGTCTGGCGACCATTTCGCAGCACGAAACCATACGCGTGGCAGTGCTTAGGGGTGGCCATCAAATGTTTCCGAGGAAGTCCACTAGGCAGTAAGTACTCTGATCAGCTAGGACCTGCTGTCGATATAAACCCGTCCAAGCGATAGCAGCGTTACGTGTCGAGTAATGACTGTAAGTCGGACACACGCACGGCGCGTCTAACATTTGTGAGCGTGCTCTCCGTGTATAGAATGAGGAAGGCGCGCGATCTGAATTTGGCAGAGAGCAGTTTGTTATGGCCCGGAGGCTCGGAATTTCGGAAACTGCGTGCCTTCTGCGATGTCGGAGGAGTCCTACGGTGAGTGTCTTCCACACGTGGCAAAACCAAGATGAAACCACGTCCGGACGTCGTGGGGTTGGCCGGCGACCGTTCATTACAGATTTCGGACGCCAAGGCTAGGCGGACGGGTTAAATAGGACAGGCGACGAACTGTGGCGGAACTAACATCAGACTTCAGTGCTCAGCAGCGTACAGGAGAGTCTGCACACAAAGCGCACCGAACACTCCTGATGACGGACCACCGCATCCCCAGGGCGACCTACCGAGGTGCCTCTGACTCTGGGCAGTTGTGCGCTGTTTCACTGCACGCTATGAATTTAGTAACAAGAGTGCTGCCCATCGAACACGCAACGCATAATTTTAAAGCCCAAAAATGCACCGTCAAATACGAAACTGGGAATGGTCTGTGGGGAGGAATGGTGTATGCTGACACACGCTTCGACTCAACTTTAGTTTTATTACAGTTTACAAACATGTTCCCTCAATTGGTGGGCGTGCGAAAACTAATACTCAAATATCTGAACACAATTCTGTCATAGGAGCTCTAGGAAATAGGAAGTCTTTACACAGTTAATGTTTTACTCAAACAATGGCATGTCCTGGTACTCTAAATTCGCTAATATCCATTAATTAGCCACATTTATCTAGCTACTCAGTAAAAGAGTCGCATATAGAGATCAGTGCAATTATCGACAAGCATATTATTCGTCGTGAGTTAGCATGAATAACGATAACGTGTGTTAACGGAAAATGAGTAAGTTGAAACTGCCCACCACGTTATCACAAGCACACCAGTTCTTACCCCCCCCCCCCCCCCCCCCCCGAAGGACATGGACCAAAAAATTCTTCCCACTGGTCAGCTGCCTTTCTCTTTCACCAGTCATGTTAACTCTTCACTTCTAAACCGCCGTCCGAAGTTGTCTAAATCTTTGAATGTACTTCATATTAAACAAATAAGGTGTAATTTTAGATACAATTGCGTTTCAAAATTACATAGTTTCATATTACTAAAATTACATCTTTCGTGTAAGTATTTTACTCTATGAATCGAAACCACTGGAACGTAAACTAGTTCAAAATTTGATTTACGTGCCCTGTATTACTGCTTTACTGAAAAAACACAACAGTACTAGAATTTCTTACTAATAAATAAACAAACGATAATAACACTGGCTGATAACGCAGCTGCGAATTCGTTGCATAATTTTTTTCGAACTTCCTGTTTCGGCACACAACTACGTTAGCGTGATTTTTTTAAATAATTAATTCCTTTCTGGGTGTAATATTATGTCTTATGGGTTCTTCCTAATCTCCATTCTCCTTTTTATGGCATGTCGTCTATTTCTAAGAAAAAGAGTAGCTACCAATATTTACTGGCATTAACAACATATATACACACTAACAGAAAAAATGATGGTGTTGTGCGACATAAACGAAAGCTGGTACGATTGTTCAGACCTCTGAGAGGCGACGTCTCTTCAGATTTCGCGCTAGTAGCGTAAGAGTGACGCTACTACGCCACAATGAGGATGCAAATCAGGTTTGCTTTAAATAGCCGCTCTAACGACCGTGAGCGGTAGTTTCCTTTGGGACTGGACATTGCGAGTTGATGTTAGTCAAGAATGCCTTTAAGGTGACAACACTCCATTACAATCACAACGCAAAGTTTTAAGGAGATCGGATAATAGGGCTACGAGGAGCTGGACGTTCCTTCTGCAGTATTGCAGAAAGATTTGGCAGGAACGCAGCCACCGTACGTGATTGCTGGCAGCGGCGGTCACAGGAATAGTCCACCTCAAGAAGACCGGGTTGCAGACGTCCACGTGGTACTACCAGACTAGTGTGTGGCTCTGGTGTACCTAACTGCAGCGGCAATGTGAGCAGCAGTCGGCACCACAGTGACACAACAAAGTGTTAGAACTCGGTTACTTCAAGGACAGCTCCGAACCATACACCCTGACCCCCAAACAACCACAATTTGCTACTTCAGTGGCGTCAGGCGAGAGCTCATTGGAAGTCAGCGCGGCGGTGTTTTATGTTTTCTGACGAAAGTTCGTTCTACCTCGGTCCCAGTGATGGCTATGTGTTGATTAGAAGGTGGTCAGTTGAGTGCCTGCAGCCAGCCTGTCGGTCCCCTAGACACATTGAACCCACATCTGTAAATATGTTCTGGAGTGCGATTTAGTATGACAGCAGTAACCCTCTTGTGGTTATATCATGCACTCTGACTGCAAAACTGTACTTCAGTCTGGTGATTCGACCTGTTGCGCTGCCGTTGCTGTAAAGAATTTCAGCGGGTGTTTTCCAGCAGAACAGCGCTCGCCCATGTACCGCTGTTGTAAGAGAGAGACTCTATTCCTTCCAAGCTAATTATGTAAGTGTAGACCAGATATGGCTCAAATTCAAAGGTACAGTATCGACAGTAATAGATAGATGCATACCACATAAGTTAATAAGAGACGGAACTCATCCACCATGGTACACAAAACACGTCAGAACACTGTTGCAGAAGCAACGAAAAAAAAACAGGCCAAATTCAAAAGAACGCAAAATCCTCAACACTGGCTAAGTTTCACGGAAGCACGAAATTTAGTGCGGACGTCAATGCGAGATGCTTTTAATAGTTTCCACAATGAAACATTGTCTCAAAATATTGTAGAAAACCCAAAGAGATTCTAGTCGTATGTAAAGTACATCAGTGACATAAAAACAGTCAATACCGTCACTACGCGATAGCGGTGGAAATGTTACCGATGAAGGTGACACTAAAGCGGAGTTGCTAAATACAGTTTTCCGTAATTCCTTGACGAAAGAAGACGAAGTAAATATTCCAGAACTCGAAACCAGAACAGCTGTTAGCATGAGCGACAAAAGTAAATAGGTCTTGCGAAAGAACTCAAATCACTTAAGGAAGGCAAGTCTTCCTGTCCACATGATATACCAATCAGGTTCCTTTCAGAGTATGCAGATACGATAGTTCATTTCTTAGCAATCATATACAACCGCTCACTTGACGTAAGGTCAGTTCCTAAAGACTGGGAAGTGGCATAGGTCCCATCAAAATTGAAGATAGTAAATAGTAGTAAACCCATTGAATTACAGATTCATATCACTGATCTCAATTTGCAATAGGATTTTGGAGCATATACGTTACTCGAACATAATGAATCACCTTGAATTAAATGACTTATTGATACGTAACCAACACGGATTCACAAAATATCGTTCTTGTGCGACGCAGCTAGCTCATTATTCTCATGAAGTAATGAGTGCTGTCGACAAGGGATCGCAGATCGATTTCATGTTCCTAAATTCCCAGAAGGTTTTTGATACCGTTCCTCACAAGCGACTATGAAGCAAATCGTGTGCATATGGTGTATCGTCTCAGTTGTGTGACTGGATACGTGATTTCCTCTCACATAGGTCACAGATGGTAGTGATAGACAGTAAACCATCGAGTAGAACGGAAGTAATATCTGGCGTTCCGCAAGGTAGTGTCATAGGCCCTCTGCTGTTTCTGATTTACATTAATAATCTAGGTCATAATCTGAGCAGCCCCCTTAGATTGTTTGCAGATGACGCTGTAATTTACCGTCTAGTAAAATCAAAATGTTCAAATGTGTGTGAAATCTTATGGGAATTAACTGCTAAGATCATCAGTCCCTAAGCTTACACACTATTTAGCCTTAATTATCTTAAGGACATACACACACACACCCATGTCCGCGGGAGGACTCGAACCTCCGCTGGGAACAGTCGCACAGTCCATGACTGCAGCGCCTGAGACCGCTCGGCTAATTCCGCGCGGCTCTAGTAAAATCATCAGACGATCAATTCCAATTACAAAATGATCTAGAGAGAATTTCTGTATGGTGCTAAAAGTGGAAATTGACACTAAACAAAGAAACGTGCTAGGTCATCCACATGGGTACTAAAAGAAATACGATAAATTTTGGGTATATGATAACTCTCATAAATATAAGGGCTGTCAATTCGACTAAATACCTAGGAATTACAATTAAGAGCAACTTATATTGGAAAGACCACATAGACAATATTGTGGGGAAGGCGAAACAAAGATTGCGCTTTGTTGACAGAACCCTTAGAAGACCCGACAAACCTACTAAAGAGGCAATCTACATTACACTTTTCCGTTCTCTGCTGGAATACTGCTGCGCGGTATGGGATCCTTACTAGGTAGGATTGACGGAGGACATCGAAAAAGTGCAAAGAAGGGCAGCTCGTTTCCTGTTATTATGCAATAGGGATGAGAGTATCAATGATATGATATGCGAGTTGGGGTGGCAGTCATTGAAACAAAGGTGGTTATCTTTGCGACGAGATGTATTTACGAAGTTTCAATCACCAACTTTCTCTTCCGAATTTGAAAATATTTTGTTGACACCCACCTATATAGGGAAAAATGATCATCATAATGAAAGAAGAGAAATCAGAGCTCGAACGGAAAGATTTAGGTGTTCCATTTTCCCACGATCCATTCGAGAGTGGAATAGTAGAGAAGTAGTATGAAAATGGTTCGATGAACCGTCTGCCAGGCACTTATGTGTGAATTGAAGAGTAACCATGAAGATGTAGAGTAGATGTATCCCAAATGCTCCGCAGAGTGTTGGCCTGCTCGATCATCAGATCTGTCTCCAATCGAGCACATATGAGGCATCATCGGACAACTCCAGTGTCGTTAACAAATAGCATTAATCATCCCTGTACTGACAGATGAATTGGAACAGACGTGGAACTCCCCAAACTGATATCCAGCACCTGTAGACTACAATGCATGCACGTCTGTATGCTTGATTCAACATTCCGACGGTTGCACCGGATATTAATGCACCAGCATTTCACATTTTCAATAGCTTATCTCGCACTTACAGTAAGCAGTGATCTAGCGATGTTAACCACATAAAGACGCCATTTCTCGTCTCCAGCAACGATACAGCATAGGAGTAGTCGATGTTGTTCACTAGTCAACTGATTACCGAAATTTCTTACTTTTTTATGCGATTTTTTCCATGTCTCTCTCTCGCATATATATAATCTTCTAAATTCGTTTCAGTACTTCAGTTGTGATAACTTCATTGTAATAGTCATTTTATTACGATTTTTTGTTTTCCATTTTGTCAATATATAACGTAATGTTAGAGACCTCTTGTTATCTGGGCATGCTGCATGCCTGATTGCTAGCGCTCGTCCATGCTGGATTTCCTGGAAACCGTCGTTGCCGGCACGGCTGTCCCAAACTTTTATATTGGCACACACCTCTCTTCATACTGGGTTGGTGCATAATTTCGTAGCGTTTTTTCATGAGTTTAATAAACACCACAGATGCACATAACAGAGATTTTAGTCATCAATATTGTATTCTCCTTCACTATTTACAAGAGACTGCCATTGCTGGGGTCACTTTTCGATTCCGCGACCGAAGGTCACGTGGTTTTCAGGCGAGAACTCGTCGAGCCGTGTTCAGAGAGTATTTTCATCTGGAAAGGCAGTTCGCCGAAGGCTGCTCGATAAGGAGAGGAAACGGTGAAAATCTGAGGCCTGAGATCAGGTGAATAGGGTAGTTGGGGAATGACTTCCCAACCCAATCCCTGAGTAATGTTTTTCGTCAGTCAAGCAGAAGGCGGGCGGGCGTTATCACGGAGTAGCATCACTTCACTCCGTAGTTCTGGTCATTGTTCTTGAACTGCGTCTGCAAGCCGTCTGAGTTGCTGAGAATAAATGTCAGCACTGATGGTTCCACGTGGGTTAAGCAGTTCGTAGTAAACCACATCATCGCTGTTCCACCAGGTGCACAACATTTTATTTTGTGGACGCGTGCAGCTCTTTGTACTGGGAGTTGCAGTTTCGTTTGCGCATAACCGTTCCTTTCTTCTCCTTATTTGAACATAAAGACACCATTTCTCATCACCATACGAAACGATACAGAGTAAGAGTAGTCGATGTTGTTCACTAGTCAACTGATGACGAGAAAGCACAAATAGTCTGGTACCGCGTGCTGCGGGATTTGAATCCGCGCCATGGCCGTCGAAGACACATAGAGGTCTCTGCACCGTAAGCTGTGGCGGCGCGCGCTTCCTGGCCCGCTTTTAGAGTGACGCAGCATGTGAAATTTGCTGGATTTGGACTCCTGTAACTGAAATATCAGATCTGAAGATGGTTCTGAATGAACCGAAACCGGTCATATGAATAAAAAATTTTGTAATCAAGACTGATTATAAGTAACATCATAACTTTGTTTTTGTTTTGGTTTTCTTAAGTGAAGAAAAATCAAGATACGTTCATAGGATTTGTCGACCTGGAAAAAGGGTTCGACAGTATAAAATGGTGCAAGATGTCCGAAATTCTGAAAAAAGTAGGTGTAAGCTACAAGGTGATATGGGTAATATACAATATATACAACTGCCAAGAGGGAATAATAAGAGTGGACGACTAAGAACGAAGTGCTCGAATTAAAAAGGGTGTAATGTAAGGATGTAGCCTTTCGCTCCTACTGTTCAGTCTGTACATCGAAGGAACAATGATGGAAATAAAACTAATGTTAAGGAGTGGAATTAAAATTCAAGGTGGAAGGATATCAGTGCTACGAATCGGTAATGACATTACTGTCCCGAGTGAAAGTGAAGAAGAATTACATGATCAGCTGAATGGAATGAACAATCTAATGAGTACAGAATATGGACTGAGAGTAAATAGAAGAAAAACGAAAGTAATGGGAAGTTGGAGAAATGAGAACAGCGAGAAACTTAACATCAAGATTGATGGTCACGAAGTACATCAAGTTAAGGAATTCTGCTACCTAAGTAGTAAAATAACCATTGACGGCCGTAGCAAGGAGGTCATCAGAAGCAGACTAGCAATGGCGGAAAGAGCATTACTGGCCAAGAGGAGTCTACTGCTATCAAACATAGGCCTCAATTTGAGGAAGAAATTTCTGAGGATGTACGTCTGGAGCACAGGAAATTTTATACGTGTGAAACATGGACTGTGGGAAAACCGGAACAGAGGAGAATCGAAGCATTTGAGAAGTGGTGCTATAGACGAATGTAGAAAATTAGGTGCACTGACAAGATAATGGATGAAGAGGTTCTGCGCAGAACCGGAGACGAAAGGAATATGTGGAAAACACTGATAAGGAGAAGGGACAGGATGATAGGTCATCTGCTAAGACATGAGGGAATGACTTCCATGGTAACGAAGGAGGCTGTAGAGGGTAAAACTGTAGAGGAAGGCAGAGATTGGAATACATCCAGCAAATAGTTGAGGACGTAGGTTGCAAGCGCTGCTCTGAGACGAAGAGGTTGGTACAGGAAGGGAATTCGTGGCGGATGGCATGAAACCAATCAGAAGACAGATGACCGCCAAACAAACAAAAAAAGAAGAGTTCATTAACTTCAGCACTTGCTAAATATCTGTGAATATAATCATCCTGCGACGTTAAGTTTACAGTCCTTAAACCAGTCAGCAAGGGCAATCACAATCAAACACAAGTATAGGCTTGCAGTTCATAAATATATATTACAGATATCTCCGAAAACAGTTTTACAAAATCATTTACAAAACCGGTCTTCCAATAGCCACCAATAACAAATATCATTAAAAACATTATACAGTCTTTACAGGAGTATATGGAATGAAACAAGTTATACAGAGATTCTTCCTTTCAACTAAATAACAAATAGCTCCAGATAAATATAGATGACAAGCATTTCACACAAATTTTCAGGAATTTATCGGGACTCAAACCTAATTGGTAAAACAAGCAACAGTACAGAATAAATTTTAGCCGACCGAGGTGGCCGAGCGGTTCTAGGCGCTACAGTCGGGAACCGCGTGACCGCTACGGTTGCAGGTTCGAATCCTGCCCCGGGCATGGATGTGTGTGATGTCCTTAGGTTAGTTAGGTTTAAGTTCTAGGGGACTGATGACCTCAGAACTTGAGTCCAAGAGTACTCAGAGCCATTTTTTAAACAAATTTTAACTAAAAGAGAAAATTCTCCAACGGGCTGCTTGGACGAATAAATAGATCATAGAACAAGGGAATCCTGCCAATTATATAATGAATTATTCCACTCAACTCACTCGTGAAATCCGTTTCAAGTATAAAACAATATTTAGGCAGAAAATGCAGTTATTTTAATAGTGAGTTCCACGTAATAATGGGTACACCCCAACGGATGACCCAACCTAACACAAGAGTGACCAAACTACTAGGAACAGGGGACGCAAGTTTGAGATATGCGAAAAGCCTACTTCAATGGACTATATTATTAATGCATACCTTTGACACCTAAAAATACAGAAATACGCTTACTCTCATGCTATGATGAATAAAATAATAAACTTGCATTCGCAACACGACTCTATTAAAAAAATAATCAAATTTCTACAATAAATGGCATAGCAGAATGATTGTAATCTAGAACTAGCAACTAAACTATACAACAAAACATACCAAAACTGTGTGCAAAGAAATAACACTTGCAAAAGAAACACCAGGCAAACAGAAATTCACATACATACCAACTGCAACTTGGGAAAGGTATCTAATAATATTAACGCGCTACTACAAAATACAAACACGACACAACACAATATTAGTTCACTAACTGAATCAACTAAACGGAAATTGTCACATTACTGGAATACAATAATACACTAAATTTAATACAAAGATTGCAATAAATTCTACATAGGAAAGGCAGGTAGGAAAGTCAGTATTAGATATTGTGAACACATTAATAACGTGACAACAGCCCAAGAACTTTTTTCCACCACATAGAAACCGAGCAACAGACAGCAGATGACTTAGAAGAATGTGCCCAAATTCATCCAAAGGACCACAAATGGGGATTTCGGAAGAGATAAAAATTTGTTTACATATACACATCCTCTCACTAAAAATATTTAATTAATAAATAGACATAAAGCACAAAATCGCATCGAGAACTGTCGTGAAATTATCAGTCAAGAAAACCAATAGACAAAAAATATTACTCTCTTGAAGAGATGTCGCCAGAGAAAATGTAGTACGTAATGGCGAAGCAATTTCTGTGTCCCATAGTCAATGTGAGAGTGCGTGGGTTACAGTAAACAAGCAGCGGTGCATCGGTTACAAACTGCTGGACACCCAGGGGAGGTTCCACGCGGTGAGCATAGCCGAATGCTAGACCCTCTATCATAGATATACACCAGCAAAATTTTCTCCGGCAATGTTATCGAGCCATTTGCAATAGCGCAGCACCCATCTGATGGAGATGCAATTCCTGAGGGGAGCAGTAGTGTTTTAAAGAGACGCTGGAAGACAACCTATAGCATACAATGACAAAGCAATTGAGCCATGCTGCGGCTCGCGTTCGTGCTGTTATAGGTTTCCATTCTCTGTTGAAGCCCAGGCTGTATCGTGTATGGTTGCGGTTGTTTGAAGTCTTCTTGTGTCGACTAACACCACTTGGTTTTGCAAGCGTTGGCTGTCCGCTAGTGGCAGCAGCGGCGTGATCGATATGTAGTTACTGTGGCCTATCTTTAGGAGTACGTAGTTGTTTTTCCGGGTCGTGTGAGTGAGCAGTTCGGTTGGGGAATCCGGAGGAGCCAAGAGGGCAGGGCGACAACACGCCGTCTCCGCTGGTGGCACGGATGCACTGCCGGATGGAAGGGCTTTGGTCACGAGGCTGCACGACCAAGTCATCAACCGGATCCAACAAGCTTTAATTTGAGTGGATTTTAATTCTAGCAGTGAAACCCCCACCGTTGTGACATCTCTCGACTCTCCAATGACTTGGGCTCGTGTTGCTGCTGGCAGTGTTGCCGAGAAGAACAGCAACGAGTGGAGTGCTTGGGGAAGGCGGATCTAATTAGCTTCTCATTACCTTCATACTTCTTCGATTTACTCTCAGTCCATACTGTGTACTCATTAGACCATTCCATTCAGCAGATCGTGCAATTCTTCTTCGCTTCACTCAGGATGGCAATGTCATCAGCGAATCGTATCACTGATATCCTTTCACCTTGAATTTTAATTCCACTCCTGAACTTTCCTTTTATTTCCATCATTGCTTCCTCGACGTACAAATTGAACAGCAGGGTAGAAAGGCTACATCCCTGTTTTACATCTTTTTAATACGAGCACTTTGGCAAAAATGGTTCAAATGGCTCTGAGTCCTATGGGACTTAACGTCTGTGGTCATCAGTCCCCTAGAACTTAGAACTACTTAAACCTAACTAACCTAAGGACTTCACACACATCCATGCCAGAGGCACGATTCGAATCTGCGACCGTAGCGGTCACGCGGTTCTAGACTGAAGCGCCTAGAACCGCACTGCCACACCGGCCGGCAAGAACACTTTGTTTTTGGTTGTCCACTCGCATTATTCCCTTTTGGCTGTTGCATATTGTGTATCACCCGTCTCTACCTATAGCTTACCCATACGATCCTCAGAATTTCGAACATCTTGCGCCATTTTACAGTGTCGAATGCTTTTCCAGATCGATAAATCCTATGATTTTTCTTTATTGTTGCTTCCATTGTTAACCGCAAAGTCAGAATTGCCTCTCTCGTGCCTTTACTTTCCACAAAGCCAAACTGATCGTCATCTAGCACATCCTCATTTTCCTTTTCCGTTCTTCTGTGAGCCATGGCACCTGGTGCCAGTAATACAGCGTGGCTGATATCGACACTCGTTTGAGCTTGTATGTCTGACAGTTCCGCCTTTGGCAATCCGGGTTGGCGTGTGACCGGGAGGGCACTTTCCGGTCGGCGTTCAACGAGGCCACCTGTTTTGAAAGCAGGCCCTCGTCTCCATCCGCTGTGCCTGGACCTCGCCGTCCTCGCCGTTTGTCCAAGCGCCTGGTGTACGGAGCTGATAGTCGACGAGTTTGCCTGTGAAACGGTGGCGGGTTCGTCATCTCAGGCTGGACATCTTCTCATAGCATAAATGGAACCATTAAGTTTGTATGATTCATATTCTGCTGTTAACCTGTGAAGATTTGTGAAACGGATGGTGGCATGTTGTACATGCCGGATATTCGATAAGGATGGTTCTGAATTAGAGTGTTATACCGAACTTATTAAAATCTAAGGCTTCGAAGTGTTGTTTCTGCGGAGCGGAGTCTAATTTCGGTAAATGCAAAAGGGAATAGAGTTTTACTGCTTGTTTTAAAGGTTCCTTACAGTGTTAATTTTATGTAGTATATTAATTAGTGTGCTCTTTGTCCTCTTTTGGTTTCAGACTTTTTTTTAATATGAAGGGCAGAGTTGTAAGTCAGTGTAATTGTAATTGTTCTTTTATTCGGTAAATGTCTCAGTTTGGTTTTTCATTATGTTGCAGATAGTCACGTACTTACTAAGCCTTGCATGGTCTTGAAAAAGGTGAATTACGAGTTGAATTTGTCTGCCGCGTGAATTATTTGCTGTAGCAGAAATCGTCTGGTATGTGGGACAGGTGGGGTTTGTCGCCTTTTTCGAAATTGCTTGGAGGTTGCATTCTACTCGTTTGTTCCGAGTACCACCGTGGATAAGCCGTGCTCCCATCCTTTCGTTAAATATCCGGCCTGTCCGCCGGACGGACGAGATCTTTTCGTAAGAAACTCAAGGTGAATCATTAGTGTTGTGTAAATTTTGGTTACCTAAGCATTGACCTTATCAGTGTGCTTATGGTGGTGACAGTCTGTGATCCAATTGCAATCAGTTCTAATTATTATCTTTAAATACACTCTTCGTTATATTAATTCATGCTCCAATAGCATAGTTTTTCTAAGTTTTTATTTTTTTAAGCAAAGGGGGCAGACGGTTAGTCATTTGTATATTTTCTTAAGTGGACAAAGGTCCGAATTAAATTTTGTTATTCTTTCTGTAATTCTATAATAATGAAATTTGTTCTTTAGTTGAAATTAAAATTATGTAGCAAGCACAAGCTTGTCCTTCAGCAAATATCCCTGAATTCCTATCTCCTTTGAGTAGCTGTGGTGAAATGGCAATTTTGGTTTCTCTAACACGTAACTTGAGCAGTCATACAGCTCAACTGATAGCAGAACTAATAAAGGGGGGAGGAGGGTTACTTTCCTACCCTTAGTGTTGCCCAAAGCTTGTGATAAGTGTCTGGTAAATTTAGCTAATACGTTTTGCTGTTTCACGAAGTTGTCCAGTTTGAGTGGACGGATCTGGCCTGGAATTTCATATGTGCGCCGCGAGCATTTAATTTACGAGCTGCGCTTACGCGGTTTGTCCGTGGAGGGCGATGTTGACGAGCTGACGGCGCGGCTCCGGCTCCGGCGCCGGCAGCGGATATTCCGGTCTCCCTTCCTGTTGATTACCTTGATAGTGTGTGTGAGTGGCTTGCACGCATTAAAGTGTCGGTGGACGATATTGGTCGTACACACGACTTTTTAGGATCTTAAGTTACGCAGAGGCAAATTTGCCACGTGCAGGCTCACGTAACTCACTGTAACACTTGTTTAACGGATTTATCGACAATCCGTCTTAATGACGCAGTGCACGAACTTTGAAATCAGATTGTTTCTGACGTTCATGATTTGCCAGCTTCCACCGTCGCGCTTGCTTTGGCTGAGGGAGGTTTGGGAGAAAAGCCCGTTGTACAGAGTAAAGGTAGAGGTGTGGGACTGCTATGTCAAATTGTGTATTCTGATTGTTTTTTGAAATTCCCGAATCGTATTGTAAAATTGTTTGAAGGGATTTCAGAATTATATATTAAAACTTTAGGTCATATTCAGGAATTGTTGTGGTTGTTTGTCCGATTACAAGTTTATGCTGATGCATTGGGGGTGGAGCATTGCGTATTTTTGTCTTTATTGTATCCGATGGCTCGAGGGTGCTTTGGTAAGATCTTAGCGGAGGAGAATCATGGAACATTGGTTGAACTCCGTCGGAAAATTTTAGGGAGAAACCTCTCGCATCGAATACGGGTACAGTTTGAGCGTGATTTCCATTGGAGGATACAAGCAGATGATGAGACGCTAGCCCAATATTTTGATCGAGTGCGTACTGCAGTTGTTGCTCTTGACACGTCCGTATCAGAAATAGATAATACTGGACATCTGCTTGAGGGGATGCAACCTCAAGATCGTTCGAGCTTAACTTTTGCGCAGCGTCCGACTGCATTGGCACAGTTCCAGCAGCTAATTGATTACATAGAAAAGGTCTCCCTAGTTGATCAACGTCCGCAATGCCAAATTAAACAACCTTGCGTGGTAACATCTAGTGATGATAAAGGCGGTCAAATAGCCCTCGCGTGTCAAGATGTTATCGTTGCCAAGCTACCGATCACCGCCAGACGCAAGGCAAGGGTAGCAAAGGTCGTAAGTGGCCTTTGAATTCTAAGGCGATTAAGGATGTGAGTCGTTCCTCCTTGCCATGTTTGTGCTCAGATTGGAGATGAGCCGTTTTGTGCTTTAGTTGATTCTGGTAGTTCGGTGTCTCTAATTGACCTGACGTGGTATCTAGAATTACGAAATTTGTGTAAATTTTATTTATCACTCCCTCCTGCGCAAAGACGTCGCGTTGTAGACTGAGTCAGTTGCCTTTGGCAGGGTAGGTGTGGGGTTATTTGCACATTAACTGGTTTTCCTGGCCACATAACTTTATCATTGCTAGTAATTTGAAGATTCCAATGATATTGGGATGCGATTTTGCGCTACGTACCAGGTTGGTTGATTAGCTGGCCGTGTTTTCCATTTTAAATTTAATCCTGATTCTGTCATGTCACTTTGTTCGTGTAATCAGTCAAGGGGGACCAGTGTCGACTATTTAGGTATTGTGCAGGTGGAGATCTTTCGACCGAGCAAGTGCGGGGTTTGAGACAGGTCCTTTAGCGGTACCCAGAGGTGTTGTCCGAGCAGTTAGGCGAGACCAGACTGTTGGAGTACGAGATACTCTTGACTGACAGTGTTCCTGTCCGCCAGCTGCCGTATAGGTTATCACCTCCGAGGATGGGGATATTAAAGCAAAAAAATTAATAAAATGCTTCAGGAAGGGGTAATTAGCCCATTCAGCTCGCCGTATACTGCACCCGTTTTCTTGGTTCCGAAATAACGTGGCAAAGATTGCCGTGTTAGACTACCGTCATCTTAACAAGAGGGTAGTCCTGGAATCTGTGCCACTTCCTCATTTACACAATTGTTCCACCCAGTTTTCTGGCGCGACCGTGTTTACCATCCTTGATTTAAACTAGGCGTATTAAGATTCCATTATTGGAAGTGTCGAAGCAGGCCACAGCATTTTGCACCGAGGGGAACCTTTTCGAATTCAATCGAGTTCCCTTTTGTTTGGCCACGAGTGCAGCTGTACTATCTCGTTTACCAGATGCCGTTCTGGGCGATTTGAAATTTGTCTGCGTGTATAATTACCTTGACGATGTAGTGATTTATAGTCGAACCCTAGAGGATCACATAGGTCATCTGGATCAAGTTCTTTTCCTTCTAAAGTTCGGCAGGGCTTAGTGTCAACCCCTCGAAAACTACCCTTTAGAGGTCGCAGATTTCGTTTTTGGAGAACTTGGTCTCGACTAAGAGGGTCAGCATTGATCAGGAAAGAACAAAGGTTTTGCGCGAGTTACCATCTCCACGGAGTAAGAAGGAAATCGCCCGTTTTGTGGGAATGGCGAACTTCTTTCTCAAGTTCATAGCGAATTTTGCCGAGTTAGCTGCTTTCATCAACGATCTTCGTAAGAAAGGTAGGGAGTTTGTTTGGGGCGAGGCCCAGCAAATTGCCTTTCAAGAACTTAAGGCTGCCGTTTCTAATCCACCCTTACTGGCTGTACCGAATTTCGATAAGAACTGGGTCCTACAAACTCACGCTTCCCACGCGGGTACTGCAGTCGTCTAATTCCAGGAGGAGGGAAAAAGGAGGCCCTTAGCCTATGCGCCACGCCGTTTATCTGGTCCGGAGTCTAATCATTCTGGAGGCCCTGGCAGTTATATTTGCCTTAGAGAAGTGCAACTTTTATCTTGAGCATAAACAATTTTCTCTTTTAGACAGATAACCAGGCTTTGAGCTGTGTTCTGGCTAGGCCACTTAAAACCTATCGAATTGTTCGTTGGGCTGTGGGTATTTCAGTATTTCGTTTTGACGTCAAACATATTAAGGGTTCCGACAACGCGGTAGCTGACGCGTTAAGTCGTATATTTACTGAGAAGCCTTCCCAGGCCCAAAGATCTGAACCGCAGTGTGTGGTGAGAGCTGTACTGTGGGATATTTTGCGACCTGCGAGAAAATCAGTCGGATGACTCAGTCTGGGGACCGGGGAGGGAGAAGTTATCGTCTCAGTCGTGGTGTCCTTTGAAAGCAGGTGGGCAAGAGGCAACGATTAAGGATTCGCTTGCCGATGTGTTCGGTACCTATGGTATTTCAGTACTCCCATGAGTCTCTAGTTGGTGGCCATTTAGGCCTGCGTAAGACCTTAGCCGAGGTACGTGAAAGATTTGTGTGGCCCCCACTGTACCGCTACGTGCGTCGTTTGGTTGCAGGTAGTCAGGCATGTAGAAGGACGAAACCTAACTCGGGCGCTCCTCATGCGCTGTTACAATCTCAAAGGGAAGATTACCCTCTAGATAGTCTTCATTGATTACATCGGATCGTTGGCGCGCACCAGAAGGCGTAACAAGTATGTATTGGTTGTAGTTGATAACTTCTGTCGCTTTGTGTGGTTGCTACCAACTCGTGGGGTTACGGCTGATATTACCACTCATCAGTTGGCTAGAGTAATTTCATGGTTTGAACCACCTAAATCCTTGGGAGTGATAATGCCCGGCTTTCAAGGGAAGATCTTTAAGGCCTTTTGTTTCAACTACGTGATCAAACATTACCACCATATTATCCGAAGGCGTCCTTTGCAGAGAGGGTCAATCGGAATTTAAAGACGGCCGTGAGTATTTGCCATTCTAACTCGCCGAGTAGATGGGATTTGAGTCTTCCCTGGCTTGATCAGGCATTTAATTCCGCCAGACATGAGGCCACTGGTGTCGCACACAGTGCGTTATATTTCGCATATTCTGTTATTTCTTCCCTGCCGAACTTGTAGAGTATCAGTGATTTGTTGACGGCATCGATCACTCCTGAAAGTTTGAGAGAAAATTTGCAGCGGGCCCGGAATATATATTTATCGCACAGTCGGCTGGCAAAGAGGTGCAATAAAGGGCGAAAACCCTTTTCAGGAAAAATTGTCGATTTTGTATTTGTTCGCAACTTGGCTGCTCCCATGGGTCAGAATGTAATGGGGAAGCTTAAGATATCGTGGGCGGTGCCGAATCTGTAAGATTCTTAGTCCAGTGAATTTCCAGGTAAAGGAGCTGAGCTGGGGTAGTATTTCCAGAGTACACTTGAGCCAGGTTAAGTTGGCGTGAGAGTTTTTTGGCGTGAGCCACCCTGGCGGGTTGTTCTCCAATAGGAGGGCGAGGTTGAGCTACTTATGCTGCACTTTCGTCGCTGATATCGACACTCGTCTGGTCTTGTATCTGACTGTTCTGCCCTTGAGCTTCCGACTTGGCGTGGGCCTATCTCCAGTCGGCATTCAACGAAACATCTTTTGAAGACAGGCCCTCGTCTGTATCCGCGGTGCCTGGGCCTCGCCGTCCTCGCCGTTTGCCAGGCGCCGGGTGTACGGTGCTGATAGTCGACGAGTTTGCGTGCGAAACGGTGGCGGGTCCGTCATCTCAGGCTGGACATCTTCTCATGGCGTTACTGCGAGCATTAAGTTACTTATGATTCATAGTCTACGGGTTAACCTGCAAAGATTTGTGAAACTGATGGGGTCATGTTGTATCTGCAGGATGTTCGATAAGGATGGTTCTGAATAAGAGTGTACACTGAACTTACGAAGTCTGAAGGCTTCGAAGTGTCGTTTCCGCGGAGCCGAGTCTATTTCGGGAAATGCAAAAGGAATAGGGTTTTACTGCTTGTTTTAAAGGCTCCTTGTAGTGTTAATTTGATGTAGTATGTTAGTGTGCTCTTCGCCCAGTTTTGGTTTTAGGCTTTATTTTAATATGAACGGTAGAACTTTGTTAAGTCAGTGTAATTGTAATAGTTCTTTTATTCGGTAAATTTCTGTTTGGTGTTCAGTTACGTTGCAGGTAGTCACGTAGTCAGTAAGCCATGCATGGTCTTGAAGACGGTGAATCACGAGTTGAATTTGTCTGCCGCATGAATTATTTGCTGTTGCAGAAATGGTCTGGTATGTGGAGCAGATGGGGTTTGTCGCCCTGGCGGGCAGGCTAAGATAGTGTGTGTTCGGCGTGTTTTCTGCCTTGCAGCCTGATAATCTTCGAAATTGCTTGGTGGTTGCTTTCTACTCGTTTGTTCAGAGTTCCACTGTGTATAAGCCGCGCTCCCATCCTTTAGTTAAATATCCGGTCTGTCCGCCGGGACGGAAGAGATCTTTTCATAAGTAACTCAAGGTAAATCATTAGTATTGTGTAAATTTTGATTACGCAGGGAATGAGCTTAACAGTGTGCCGTTTGTTTGCAATGATTCATGATCCAATCACATAGTTTTCCTAAGCGTGGTGAAGGTCAAGGGCCCGAACTTTAAGGACTACGCCTTTGCTCATTTACATTTGTAATTCTTTAAAGAAAACGGGGATGACGGTTAAAGTCAGTTGTATATTTTCTTAAGAGGACAAAAGTCCGAATTAAATTTTTATATTGTTGTTCTGATTCTGTAATTCCGTAATAATGACATTTGTTCTTTAGTTGAAATTAAAATTATGTACCAACCACAAGTCTGATAATCAGCGAAGATCCCTGGATTCCTATCTCCTTCGAGTAGCTATGGTTTAATTGCACATTTGGTTTCTCTAGCACGTAACTTGAGCAGTTACACAGTTCATTCTGCATATTATTCTTATAAGCAACTTGGATGCATGAGCTGTTAAGCTGATAGTGCGATAATTCCCGCATTTGTCAGTTCTTGCCGTCTTCGGAACTGTGTGGATGATGCTTTTCCGAGAGTCAGATGGAATGTCGCCGGACTGCAGCTTACGGTATTGTGCGCTACAGCTCTTGCGAGCCCCATATCTCCTCCACAACAGTACACTTCACTGCATTTCACACGCGACGGCCTCGACCGTACCTAGCAACATTCTAACGGATAATTATTCAAGTTGAGTAGGCGCGGCTCTCAGCCATTCTGTCAAGTCAATAACAATCTTAAACTTTGTATAGAAATTTCTTTAGCGAATCCTATCTTTAAGTGGTAACTTCACATTCCGAAAAGAACCTTGAAATAACTTATGCAGTTCATAACTAAAGGTGCCATTCTGATTTCTCAGAATTTTTGCAAAATAAATAATAACTTTCGTTAGTTTCATGTTTTTCTTACATTAACTAGCACTACTCCAGTACCCAAGTATCCCACTAGTTACGAAAGAAGTTTTGTGAATTTTTGTTTCATTTCCTTACAGCGGACGACTCCAGAAGATATTGATTGCTGAAAGTTTTTCATGCATTTCTCTTTAGAACGTTAGGAGCGTCGGTCTGACTTCTGTAGTAGTGTTGGGGCGGAAATTGCATCTTGCAGGAGCCACAGGGTAGAGGGTACATCTCAGATTAATCCGTTGCGCAGAATGACAGAATAGCAAACCCCCGCCGCTCACAATGCTAATCGCTTTAAATGAATCTGCAGATGAGTTAGGAACCTCCACTGGACGGCTATTGCAATCTTACTAACAACTAATGGCGCTGTGAGACTCGAAAAATACATTAGACACTTTTTGCGACAAAGACTTTGAGCCGGTGGGTTTCTGGCGCCAGGTGATATCGATTCTTACTTCCACCTTTGACCGTTTTCCCAGTGCCTTGTTCTCTTTGCGTCTTTGAGGCACGCTATTTATGACGGCGGGCGTGCGCAAGTCGAGAAGGGTGGGGCCGCGCAAGAGCCGAGTCAGTATGTGACGTGCGTGCTTGCGATGTTGTCGTTGTGGGGAGTTGGCGACACCGTGTCACGTGGCATGACCGTATGCCGTGAGGACCAGTTGAGTTGGAGCAACGAAGAAGCACGGCCGCTGCCGGAGAGGACTGACACGGCTGACCAGTGGCGGCCAGGATTTGCTGATACCTCGAGAGCTATGTGCGTGTGAATTTCACATGAAGAATAAAAAAGTAGTCACCAAGCTTTCGTGGAGGGTTCCTCCTTCTATATATAGGACTGTTGACTGTTGCAGTTGCTCGTGCCAGTGGCCAGCAAAACATTCACAGCAGTGGTGGCGAGGCGAGTTATGTTCTGGAACGGCCATGAAATTGTTCCTAAAGTGGCCAGAAATAGCGCCTCGCATTTGTAAGTTAGGATTTGGTGCTCAGTGGAACGCTGAAGGTAGCTCGTTCACTTGAACGTCATTTCTTAATTTAGTCATAGATTTAGAGTTTTCTGGTTTTACGAATTAGCGGTATTTGTTGTTTCTTAATGATTTCTGGTGTGTGTTGAAGGAAAGCGGTCATGATAATTATAGCTCACATTGTGATTTATGGTCGGACAGAGGCCATGTGTATTTTGGTCTGTGGTTATAGGAGCCGTGCTTATTGCATTAGCGACCTACTGAAGTGACATTAATTTCTATTACAATTCCAAATACCTACCTACAGGTTGATTGTCGCGTTAGGTACTGCATGTTTGATTTATGTGGTGTCAGCCATTCAGCAAAGACAGATTATCTTGTGGGTGTCGGCTCACACATCTTTTCACGCAGTATCTAGATATTTTCTTTTGGATTAAAGGAAACTAAGCTCCTTAATTCTGTTCATTTGTTAACTTGTAATATGTTTATATTAAAGTATTTCTTTTATATATATATATATATATATATATATATATATATATATATATATATATATATGTGTGTGTGTGTGTGTGTGTGTGTGTGTGTGTGTGTAACTTGTATATACTACAGTGTGTCTGCCGCTCAACTTTCCCTGTTTTCAGAAACGTGTATAGTGGTCGACGCGAGCAAACCTCGCCCCACGAGCTTGCTGTGTGACGGAAATCTCAGGATTTGAACTCAGGGCCGTTCGGATCCCGTGAATGAGCGATTTCTCTATTCCATTCAACGAGAGGCTTGTTTTAGGCAAAAGATTTCCCACTGCCCGAACTTGAGTATGAGTTCAGCTTTTGGATCGTAATAGATTAACGTTTGCTCGCGTTCATCACATGTCCATCAAATTGACGTTTTACCTTAAGCTTGCATAAAGTCTAGAATCTTCCGGACGTTGAGTGTAGTAGAACGCTAAGTGTAAACAGAACAATTAATAGTACCCTTCAGGTCAGACACCATCAAATTAATTTTACGTTTTCAGTAAGTGTAAAACTGAGTGAGAAAGGCGATGGCGGACATTGTTATGGTTATCTATTTCATCTATTATTTTGGTTGTTACTGGCACGTAAAGGGGCCGTTTGTCACACGTGTGCCGGTTATTATTGTAAATACTAATTGTGGATAGGGCCTTGATAAGCAAATGTTGTTAATTGATTATTACTGCTGGTGAATTCATGTGTATGTGTAATCAATAAAGAAGTGTTGCAACTACAAACTGGTTGTGTTACTGGTATACAAGGTTAGTGCGCAGTCGCCACACCAGACTTGCATGAAAGGGGTGCCTTCAGGCTAGGCGCAAACTGAGACGCATATAGCGCGTGTGGCGCGACGCGGCGCAGCGCGCGTTTTTGTCACTCCACAGGTTCAAGTGGGACCGCGCAAACTGCGACGCGACGCGACTGGGACGCGACCCGCGCCTGCGCCAGGTCGCGCGGCGTTGTGGTTGAGGCACAGTTTCTCGCGCCGCTCGTCGCGCGTGCCTCGCTAGCACCGTGGGAAATTTGAGGCGGGGAGCCGAAAAGTGACCCGGCCATATGCTCGCATCGAAACGGTGCATGTGAGCAGTGGTCGTATTCAGAATGAGATTTACTCTGCAGCGGAGTGGGCGCTGATGTGAAACTTACTGGCAGATTATAACTGTGTGCCCGACCGAGACTCGAACTCGGGACCTTTGCCTTTCGCGGGCAAGTGCACACTCCGCTGCTGAGTCAAAATCTCATTCTGGGAACATCCCCCAGGCTGTGGCAAAGCCATGTCTCCGCCATATCCTTTCTTTCAGGAGTGCTAGTTCTGCATGGTTCGCAGGAGAGCTTCTGTAAAGTTTGGAAGGTAGGAGACAAGATACTGGCAGAAGTAAAGCTGTGAGTACCGGGCGTGAGTCGTGCTTCGGTAGCTCAGGTGGTAGAGCACTTGCCCGCGAAAGGCAAAGGTCCCGAGTTCGAGTCTCGGTCGGGCACACAGTTTTAATCTGCCAGGAAGTTTCAGTGGTAGTATTGCCATTACGATATATTTTACGTTACTGTATATTAAATTTTATTACCTTTGGGTAGCGTTTCGTTTTTCGCCATTCAAACGCTCAATCTTTCTTCGTTAGTACATTGTACTTTTCTATTATTTATATCTATATAGTTTTGTTTTGTTTTTCTTCTATCAAGGAAATTGCATACTTCAATAACTAGTGAGCCACTGGCCGGTGGAATCGTATCATATGCCTCCGCGATGTTTCACATCGCAAGAAGGGACAGAGGGTAGTGAATAAAGAAACAAGGAATATTATAAAACCATGTGATTAAGAAGCAAGGCAGGAAAGTAAAACAAGGTTATCATCTCGCTGCCTAGTATGCTGGCGTATCTGTACGATCTCTTAGAAAAATTTAGAAAGGGATAATCTCCACTGGTGTGCTCCCTTTGTGCTCCTGGTAAAAAGCATCCAATATCTGACGTATAGAAGTTTCACTGTGATTACTCTGATATGGATGTAATAAAGTAATACGACACACTGTATTTCATGCATGCAACATCACGTTTCCATTGCAAGCTAGAAACAGTTGAAAAGTAGTCACAAATAACAATGTTTTAATTGGTTCGCCGTGATGAAAAACAGCATTTCAGTTGTTGCATGCACATTATTAGCAGTAATAAACTAATTATACAACAGGCTACACAAATGAAGAAAATGGTCGGTATCATTACCAAAGTAGGAATATCCTAAAAGAGTTTTACGACTAGATACATTTAATTTGTTGAAATGTACTGCTGACAGAGGCAGATCTACTTTCATGACAATGTTTTTCGAACTCCAGCTCACAAGGCACACGTGGCTAGCTTGTGCATTTCTGTTGCGCGCATTAACCTCCGCTGCTGACAATACACTGACCATTGTGTTGTGCGATAGATCAATTGTTTATTTTTATCAATAACAACTATTTTATTCGCGATCACACATTGACAGTTTGGCAAGCCGTAGGTGAGTAAACGTTATCTGGCATGTGCGTATCATTCCACCTGAAGGAACGCTAGTCAATATTTTAATACTGCTCATATCAAGAGAAGGAATAAAATCGTTTGGTAAGTTTCCATTCCAGTCGCTCCGCTCAGTGTTAAAAGTACGATGGCTTACGGAGATTCGACCAAAACTCCAACAGAATTGGCAATCTATTTTTGTGTGAGTTGTTAACCTTTTTTCATTCGAAGAAGCATCACCGTTTGTGAGTAAGGGCCACATTTCTCTTGGTGACTGGTTTAATTGTACTTCCTTTATCACAATGTAATTTGCCAAACTCATCTCACAGCAGCTATTGAGACAGAATTCCGAAACGGAGTGCCTCATTAAAGAAGTAATTACAGAGCTCAATAACTCACGAAAAACCTGATAGCGTCGTTTTGCAGTGACATAAAAGAAGAAATTTCATGTTTATTTTCATACTAGGACTCTTGTTTCCCTAGCTGTCGATAACTCATAAAAAATTACAGTCACTGGAGTGAAATAAATAAAAAGGGAAGTACAAGTACTGATATATAGATAAAAAAGTTCCGTGTGTTTAAGAATTGGCAAAACACTTTCCTTCTTGTGTGCTTGTGAAACTTTCGTTTCGATGTCTCGAGCGGTTCAGGAAATATGAGAGATGTTGCCAGTATTTCATTCTCGCTGGCGTGAGATCGGAAGTGAGCGCGCTACATGGCATCTATTTTCTCGAGATCGGAGGCAGATAGAGACCTCCTCCCAAGTCTAAACAAAAATTCAATATGTTAGCTAAATTTCATACGCAGCAGCATATGGTGTAATACGCACTTCGTTGCAAACTTTTTGAGTTTTGCGTAGTGTCTTACTGAAATGTGTACATCACAATAAGAATGGTCATTAGCGAGATGATGGGCACTTCGCCGCGAAGCTGACGTATTACGCTACAAGTAAGACAAAACGCAAACATTCTCAGAGAATAGTTTCAGTAAACTCGTTTGAGAAAGAGAACAGGGTGCGTGCGCTTCGGTTCAGTCAGCGCAGAGCGTCGCCAGTCGGCGCGTGCTAAGTATGGTTCAAATGGCTCTGAGCACTATGGGACTTAACATCTGAGGTCATCAGTCCTCTAGAACTTAGAACTACTTAAACCTGACTAACCTAAGGACATCACACACATCCATGCCCGAGGCAGGATTCGAACCTGCGACCGTGGCGGTCACGCGGTTCCAGACTGAAGCGCCTATAACCGCACGGCTACACCGGCCGGCGCGTGCGAAGTATGGTGTACGCGTCGCAATATGCGCTGCACCCGGCACGTGCGTGTCGCGCTGTAGTGTCGTGTCACGTCACACGTGCTATACGCGTCTCAGTTTGCGCCTTGCCTTACGTTGCCCTAAAGAAAGCAAGTTGCTTCACGCGAGGGGTAAGAGCAGCGATCATACGCCTTCTTACAGCGGGGGCACGACTTCACACCCCGTGCCAGGCCCGACACTTTGGTTTACACGGGCGCTGTGGCTGCGACCGGCCGGGCCGCTGTTGCGAGCTGGCAGCGAGGCCCGCTTGCCGCGGCTCTCGATGGAAGAAACAGACGCCATCTCAAAACTGTCTGCTGGATTTTCGAAGGAATCTTGATAGTGCAAAGTCTGCAGAACCTGTTACATGGAAGGGTCTGGGTATTCGTGAAACTATTGCAGAAGTACGGAATTTCTGTAGTACTTTATACAGTCGCATTTGAATTTACACTGCCTTATATAAGACCTTGCAGTTCAGTCACCAACTGACCGTACGTCTGTCCTTGTTGCATATGGAACCTAAATAACTTGTAATTAGCAGGACGCACTTCAACCCTGTCCTCTTTACACTTTCGAAGCACCTGAAATAAGTTTCATATTGCTCTAGTTCAGAAAGGGACGTGAGTAAAAGCTTGGTGCACAAGCGATAAACGGTGAGAGGTAACCCATCCAGTAGTCAAACTCACGAAAGGGTGGCACATGTGCAGGCGGTGATGCTGCCACTGGGCCCGCCATCTTATGTGAGGTCATCTGCGACGTCACGAAGCCATTCATCACAGGAAGAAGTCAACCTGAAGACTGTCACACACGGGAACGTCCGCTCGTCGCCGGCTGTGCTGTGTGCGGCTCCATACACAACAGTAAATGGAGGTAGGCACCCTACAGAGTCGTGTGGCAACTATCGATGTAGGAAACCTGAACAGCAGCAGAAATTATTAGAGAACCAGTTAACACGGTAAATAGAAGATTTAATTAATTTATATTTCTTCAAGCATACGAATACTCATTTCAAATAATGCGGCAAGATATAGTGCCCAACTCATACAACAGCAGCAAAGATGAGACTCTCTGAACTAAAACGTGAATGATGGCGCGGGAGCCGTGAGTAGGCGGGGTCCGCATAGCGTGGCACAGTGCAGTGGCCCAGCTGCCAGTGGGCTGTGGGGCTGCGGCCGGCCGTCCTGTATTGCGGCGGCAGGGCGCGCTCGCTCTCCACACCTGTTGCTGGCGTGGGGCAGCAGGCGGGCACCACTGGGTCCGCCGGATCCCGCGCGGTCACTGTCGTAGTCTCACAAAAACTTGCGATTCCGTGGCAGATTTTGTACGCACATCGAAAATCAACAAAGATAACTAAAATCTTGGCTCGTCATAGGAAGTATCTCGCACACTTGAAAATGATAGTGCGCAAGATGAGCAGGTCTCCTACTTTAAATTTCTGGGACGTAATGTACGCTGTACAAGTACATAGAAAATAAAATCAATAAATATCAGTCGATATGCAGAAAGATAAGCGAAATGTTCCAGAATAAAATACGAAAAATTTTATAAAACAGTGGCTGTACCTGTATTGGTATATGGATTGTCATGGATCCCTACATAACCATTAAAAATAAACTACAAGCAGCAGAAAACAGATTTCTTAGAAAAGTGTGAGGTATTACCAGAGAAGACGGTATAAGAAATGGAAATATTAGGAACGAACTAGATATTTATAACATTAATTAAAATATTCAAGATAGTAAAACATTACGGAAGCCTGACCTACAAAAATGCGTGAAGAGGATTCCAAGTCTGTGCCAGCCAAGAGGAAGAAGGAACGTAGGAAGATAAAGAACTAAGTGGCAGTGAAAAGTGAAGTTGGGACAAACACTAGTAGCCAAGTCTTGAAGTTAAGATCATTTCGGTAGCTAATTAATAGCATGTCACTTGAATATAGTGTAACCAAGGCCATTAGTCATATTTATAGGTGAGCATTAAGTAAGAGATGGGTTCCAATCAACCTAAAGGCCATGGGATATATTCCTCTATTTTGTATTAATCAGTGATGCTCAGGCATTTGCCGAATCATTAGTCGAACAAACAGCAACAGCATTCTTAGTTCTCCACATAAGAGCTCTCCTTCATTTAAGTTACTATATGTTACTATATCATATTAGTAACAGATCACTTTATTTAGCTCACCCTGCCAAGATGCTAAATTTCTCCCCACATGGTAGCAGAATACTTTCATTTAGCTCCATCTGCCAGGACATTATACACGTATTAGTTATTAACAGACCATTGTCAGTGGAACAGGAACTACCTTCATATATACATGACTATTCTGTAATTCACATTTAAATGCTCAGCAGTGGGTTAACTCAATCATTTTCAGACAATTTCTCGGCCGTTCCATTCTCGAAGATAAAGTGGAAAAATTAACACATTTAATATTTTAGTACGAATTTTGATTTCTATTATTTTATTCTGTTAATCCTCTATTATGGACACTGGCGTGAATAAAATATTTTCTGATAAGTTGGATAAACTTCCTGATTAAAAAATCACGAAAACGGCTTTGTTTTAATGACTGCCACCACAACTCTCATATCACATCAACGATACTGCATCCCTTAATTTCCTGTAATATAAAACGAGCTACCCTTCATTTAACTTTCTCAATGTGCTTTGTCAATCCTGTCTGGTATGGACCCTGTATAATGTGCAGCAGTACTCCAGAAGAGAACGGACAAGTGTAGCGTGGGCAGAAACTGCAGTAGATTTCTTACATTTGTAAGCGTTCTACCAAGAAAATGACTTATTCAGTTCACTGTGACCAAAACATTTTTCTCCGTGACGTTAATAGACGTTGTGATCTTTGCACATGCTGAAAATAGTGTTCTAAACAATTTATTACTCCGTTGTTATTATCTTGTTTTCGGGGATAACGTTTAACATACCTCGAGCAATATTCGACTTACGCTAATACATAAATATCTACTGGTGAAAGAAACCCGCAGCAGTTATATTGTACAGGATGGCGGGTAGGGGCAGGCGGTGGGCGTCATGGAATAGTAGGGTAATTTTTAGAGAAAGGCCATTTATTGGGTAAAGCATGTTGAACGGGGCTACATAGGCATAGGGAGGTGAGGGTGAGCCAGAGCTTACAATTTGGCGAACATTGTTCGCGAAGCTACCGAAAGTTGTTGTCTGCCAAAACTAAGTCAACCGTGCCGCAGCACCGGGAGAAGCGGGAGATGTTCAATGCTACAGGGCGCACATCCGACTCGCGGGTGAGCAAGAAGACAAGAGAGCGAGCCCGGCGACGGGCGGCCGGGTATATTCGACGCACCACGCGGCTTCCTCCGCCCTGATTGGCCAGGACCGAGAAAACCGTGCGGGCGGCATGGAACGTTCCAGAGCGCCGCCTGCTAAGCGACGCCTGGGGCGGCGTTACCTCGTAAGCACATGAGAGAGGCGCGTGATCAAGGTGCCTTTCCTCGGTGCTCACTTCTTGTTACTAGACCGTGGAACGAAAGAATTTACAGGCAGCTAACATCACCGGCCGTGGTTTGGCCGCAGTGGAAAAATGAAGTTTGCCGGTTGGAGGCTCATATAATAAAGTAAAATCTCCTACTGTCTGGCTCATCCTTTACAATATCATGCAAGCCTGTAGGTATTATGGACTATAGTTTATTGTGCATATGATTGTTGTCCTCTTTAATCAGTTGGCATGTTGTACATGACTTCCACAAAGTAACTATTTTCCTACTCATATTTTTAAAATAGTCGACTTTACACATACGTTCAATACACCCGTACAAGGAAGGTTTTTACACTACGTTCAGTACATAGTTTCAATGTCGTATGACTCGACTGTGCTTTTAAAAACAATATAACTTTTGTTATCACCCACTGCGACTGCTCTGTGTGAGGTAACAATAGTTCTTTACACCTGTACACTTATCACTGAAATGATATGCCTTCACATCTTGCTCTATTTTTAAAGCTAAATTCCTTATGCCATTGTTGGTGTAGCTTAAACTAAAAATATCACTTCCAGCGCGTCAGCTCTTTTTAATTAACTCATACCTAGATGTAATCGTAATAATGCATTGGGCACTACAATCTACGATCCCTATAAATAATTACCGAGCGAGGTGGTCAGCACGCTCGACTCGCGTCCGGCCACCCTGGTTTAGGTTTTCCTTGATTTCCCTAAATAGCTTCAGGCAAATGCCGGGATGGTTGCTTTGACGGGGCACAGCCGACTTCCTTCCCTAATCCAATGACACCGATGACCTCGCTGTCTTATCTCTTCCCCCATATCAATCCAATCCAATAGCTATAAATAATTAATTTCTATATGATATTCCTGTAAGACTACAACCCAACTCAGTCGTAGGTCCAATAACCGGCTTCCCATCAAAAATGACATTGTTCAGTGGTATGTATAGATAATAATCTACTGCTCCCATACAAATGAGCCGGCCGGTGTGGCATAGCGGTTCTAGGCGCTTCAGACTGGAACCGCGCGACCGCCACGGTCGCAGGCTCGAATCCTGCCTCGGGCATGGATGTGTGTGATGTCCTGAGGTTAGTTAGGTTTAAGTAGTTCTAAGTTCTAGAGGACTGATGACCTCAGATGTTAAGTCCCATAGTGCTGAGAGCCATTTGAATCATTTTGAACCATACAAATGTTTGAAATTTTCGGATCCTCCATACAAACACTTGTCAGGTGTCAGGCAAATCCAACACCTTCCATGAAAACCCTGACATGATAACGTAGCTACGAATAAATCGTGACATTAAATTAATGAAAGTAATACGAGTAACGAGTGAGCAAATGGAATACCACAGATTAACACAAAAATGCCTAAATGCATGTCGTACCATCCCACCGTGAGGCAGACGCAGTTCGGAGGGGAGAAACGAGGACAGAAGCCGACAGCAGAACCGTGTTAAGCTAGAAGGCCCTACGATAAGGGACGGACTGGACACCCACGTCGCCAGCCTTCCTCTAAGACTACCACCCAAACGTTTTAGCGTGAGACTTTTTTGCGTCCCTGTTACGTCAAGGACCACCCCCCAGCCCACATTAAAAGCTAGAGCCCTCCAGAAAAACAGTATAGATCTTCCGATAACGCAAAAAAGGGTCACTACCACCCGCAAGTTTTAGCGTGAGACTTTTTCGCCTCTCAGGTACGTCAAGTACCGCCCCCCAGCCCATGTTAAAAGATAGAGCCCTCCAGAAGAAGAGTATAGATCTTACGATAACGCTGAAAGGACCACACTAGCTGCAGGTTTTAGCGTGAGACTTTTTAGCGTCTCTGTTACGATGCAAACTTTAAAAACATTGCCCCACCACGAAAAGTATAACGTTTCTCATTGGATAGACAGAATTTTTGTAGGCGGAGCTTAAGGTTATCATTGAGACCCAGATTGGTCAGATGAAAAAACAGATAGTTTTTTTTTTAAACCAACTTCGGTAAATTGTAGTAAGGAGAAGTTAGGAGAGAGTTGCTTCCGAGATGACGAGGTGAGCGGAGCTGTGCGCCGGCCGCTGCCCCTCTGACGCTGCCTAAACACCGACAAGGTAATGAACGCACGCGATGCCGCATTTTTGAGCGCATAAGGCTTCACTCAGAACTGCAGAAGTCTCATCTGTTACACCCCTTTTTTGCGTAATACTAGTGTCGATCGTTAATTAAAACTCATGGTGTTCACATTTGCCACTTGAAGTAAAAACCTGAAACGCGATAGTTGCTCTGTTATATAGTTATTGAGAAGACACATCAGCCACTGTAATTTACGACAAATTAGATAAGTAATTAAAGATAATTGATGGTCACTGTAGACCATTTTGATAGTTTTTCTCTCTTGTGAAACTTAATTTAAACCTAGATTATAGATGTGATATGGCATAGGTCATCCTTCGATCGATTGTAGAACTTGGAAACCCATTCAGGAAATATTCGTTCACATTTTTGTTGAACGCAGTTGGTTTTTACCATCCTGTATTAAAACATTTCCTTTTATCAATAGTGCAATTTATAAACGATGTTTTTTGAGTAAAATAAAATTTCCAATGGTAAACTTAACTGCTTTTTCGACGCTATTTTACCAGCTAACTAAAAATAGGAAAGCATTGAACCCTTTCCACTATATTTTGTTAGTATTAAGATTCTTTTACAGGGAGTGCAGTAGAGCTGACGCTGAGATCATTTAGTATCTGGTTATATCATCGCTAGTCTCACTGAACTCTTCTGAATTCAACATGTCATGTGTGGTCTGGCGTCTCCTTACCAGCAACAGGTTTCAGGTTCAAACTAGTCAATTCCCTAAAAAAAAACGCTCAGAGCGTCGTTCCGCGAAAGTGGCAGGGAGACACTATATATAACAAACAGACACCACCATGAATGTTTAGACACTATCAGTTCTTTCTCTATGGCTGTGTAATTTATTTCATGGACTCCATCCCTCTTGGAAAAATATTCCGATGCATCTGTTGCCAGCTTAAACGGTCTGTTCATTACAAGATAATTTAAATGGTTGCATGCACTAGAGCCTCTCTAATATATGAAAATGGTTCAGCTGTACCTCCATCTCATTTTCAAAAAGGTTCAAATGTGTGTGAAATCTTATGGGACTTAACTGCTAAGGTCATCAGTCCCTAATCTTACACACAACTTAACCTAAATTATACTAAGGACAAACACACACACCCATGCCTGAGGGAGGACTCGAACTTCTGCCGGGACCAGCCGCACAGTCCATGACTGCAGCGCCTTAAACCGTCCATCTCATGACCGCAAAGACTATTCTTATAAAAGATATACTAACTATGGATCGTTCAGGGCTTGTCCTCGAACATACTGACGCTAGAATTCCGCTAATCCTTAAAACGAAAGCAACTGTTTTACTTGCTGAGGTGCTGGACACTCCTTGATAGCTCTTCTTCTCTCTGAGTCTGGTATTATACCATTCACCCAAACCAAATGTCCTAGAAGTTCTAATTCCTCCCTTGCAAAATGTGATTTTGACTGATTGTTATCCAAATCTCACAGATTTTTAAAAGTTTTCTTTAGTAAATGACGATGTTCTTCCCAAGTTTTCGGTCCTAAGGTATGTTATTTACATAGGTAATCAGTTCTTGTAACAGCACATTACGTAATGCTTCATCGAGCACTAGCGTAAAAACTGACACATAAATGTTTAACCCAAAAGGTAACATTGGAAATTGGCAAGATATTCCGTCAAGCAGAAATGCAGCATACTTTTTTGAGTCTTCACGTAATTTGACTTGCCGTTAACCAGCCGTCAGACTGGCTCTTATGTGGTAAACAATTCTTCAAAAGAAATGGATCTGCCCTTTCCTGGTTCAATTCGTTCATTTAATGTATGAACATCAAACAGTAAACATACCGCTCCTGTAGCTTTTTTCACAACAAGAAATTGTTTCTCATATACACTGAGGCTTTGCTCAATAGCTTGGTAATCTAATATTTTGTTAATATCTTCCTGTACTGCTATTCTAAAAATTATGGGCGCTGGGTATGTTTTACAAAAGAAGCTGTTTGGATCCTTTATCTTAAATTCACACTACTGGCCATTAAAATTGTTACACAAAAAGAAATGTAGATGGTAAACGGGTATTCCTTGGACAAATATATTATCCTAGAACTGATATGTGATTACATTTTCACGCAATTTGGGCGCATAGATCCTGATAAATTAGTACCCAGAACAACCACCTTTGGCCGTAATAAAGGCCTTGATACGCCTGGGCATTGAGTCAAACACAACTTGGATGGGGTGTACAGGTACAGCTGACCATGCAGCTTCAACACGATACCGCAGTTCATCACAAGTAGTGACTGGGGTATTGTGACGAGCCAGTTGCTCGTCACCATTGACCAGACGTTTTCAATTGGTGAGACATCTGGAGAATGTGCTGGCCAGGGCAGCATTCGAACATTTCCTGTATCCAGAAAGGCCTGCCCAGGACATGCATTATCCTGTCGAAATGTAGGATTTCGCAGGGACCGATTGAAGGGTAGAGCCACGGGTCGTAACACATCTGAAATGTAAAGTCCACTGTTCAAAGTGCCGTCAATGCGAACAAGAGTTCACCGAGACGTGTAACCAATGGCATCCCATACCATCACGACAGGTGATACGCCAGTATGGCGATGACGACTACACTCTTACAATGTGCGTTCACCGCGATGTCGCCAAACACGGTTGCGACCATCATGATGCTGTAAACAGAACCTGGATTCATCCGAAAAAATTCGTGCACCCAGGTTCGTCGTTGAGTACACCTAGCAGGTGCTTCTGTCTGTGATGAAGCGTCAAGGGTAACCGCAGCCATAGTCTCCGAGCTGGCAGTCCATGCTCCTGCAAACGTCGTCGAACTATTCGCGCAGATTGTTGTTGCCTTGCAAACGTCCCCATCTGTTGACTCAGGAATCGAGACGTGGCTGCACGATCCGTTACAGCAATGCGGATAAGATGCCTGTCATCCCGACTGCTAGTGATACGAGGCTGTTGGGATCCAGCACGGCGTTCCGTATCACCCTCCTGAACCCATCGATTTCATATTCTGCCAACAGTCATTGGATCTCGACCAACGCGAGCACCAATACCGCGATACGATAAACCGCAATCGCAAGAGGCTACAATCCGACTTTTGTCAAAGTCGGAAAAGTGATGGTACGCATTGCTCCTCCTCATTCGAGGCATCACAACAACGTTTCATCAGGCAACGCCGGTCAACTGCTGTTTGTGTATGAGAAATCGGTTGGAAACTTTCGTCATGTCTTCACGTTGTAGGTGTCGTCACCGGCACCAATCTTGTGTGAGTGCTCTGCTAAGCTAAATTATTTGCATATCACAGTATCTTGTTCCTGTCGGTTAAATTGCGCATCTGCAGCAGGTCATCTTCGTGGTGTAGCGGTTTCAATGGCCAGTAGTGTACATTCACTATGTGATGAAAAGTATCTGCATACCCCCAAAAACATACATTTTTCGTACTAGGTGCATTGTGCTGCCACCTACGGCCAGGTACTCTATCAGCGACCTCAGTAGCCATTAGACATCGTGAGAGAGCAGAATAGGGCGTTCCGCGAAACTCAGACTTCTTACGTGGTCACGTGATTGTGTGTCATTTGTGACATACGTCTGTTCTCGAGATTTAGACCCACCTAAACATACCTAGGGTAACTGATTCCGACGTGATAAAGTGGAAACGTGAAGGGACACGTACAGCTCAAAAGCGCACATGCCGACCTCGTCTGTTGACTGACAGACCTCCAGCAGTTGAAGAGGGTCTTAATGTGTAATAGGCAGACCATCAAAAAGGAATTCCAAATTGCATATGGATACACTACAAGTACTACGGCAGTTAGTCGGGAGGTGAGAAAAATTGGATATCATGGTCGAGCGATTGCCCATAAGCCACACATGACGCCGTAAATGTCAGAAGGATTCCTCTCTTCGTGTCAGGAGCTGAAACACCGGACGTTTGAACAGTGGAGACACGTTGTGTGGAGTGCCGAATCATGGTACACAATGTCGCGATCCGAAGGCAGGATGTGGGTACCGCGAATGCCAGGTGAGCGTCATCTGCTTACAATAAAATTCGTAGGCGGTGGTGTTACGGTGTGGTCGCGTTTTCAATGGAGGGGGCTTGCACCCCTTGTTTTGCGTGACACTGTCACGGCACAGTCCTATATTGATGTTTTAAGCACCTTCTTGCTTCCCACTGTTGGAGAGCAATTCGGGGATAATGATTGCATCTTTCAATACGACTGAGCTCCTGTTCATAAAGCACGGCCTGTGGTAGAGTGGTTACACGACAATAACATCTATTCCCCAAGAAATCACACTTAAGTGACTGGCACATGGTTTATCAAAAGATGTTCATAATTATTCACAATTATTCCACTCCTCAATAACACCCAGAAAGAAACGAACACCTATATGCTTATGTGTGAACACTGATTTCTCTTATTTTATTCTGATGATCGTTTCTCCCTATGTATGTCGGAGCAAATAAAATACACTCCTGGAAATTGAAATAAGAACACCGTGAATTCATTGTCCCAGGAAGGTGAAACTTTATTGACCCATTCCTGGGGTCAGATACATCACATGATCACACTGACAGAACCACAGGCACATAGACACAGGCAACAGAGCATGCACAATGTCGGCACTAGTACAGTGTATATCCACCTTTCGCAGCAATGCAGGCTGCTATTCTCCCATGGAGACGATCGTAGAGATGCTGGATGTAGTCCTGTGGAACGGCTTGCCATGCCATTTCCACCCGGCGCCTCAGTTGGACCAGCGTTCGTGCTGGACGTGCAGACCGCGTGAGACGACGCTTCATCCAGTCCCAAACATGCTCAATGGGGGACAGATCCGGAGATCTTGCTAGCCAGGGTAGTTGACTTACACCTGCTAGAGCACGTTGGGTGGCACGGGATACATGCGAACGTGCATTGTCCTGTTGGAACAGCAAGTTCCCTTGCCGGTCTAGGAATGGTAGAACGATGGGTTCGATGACGGTTTGGATGTACCGTGCACTATTCAGTGTCCCCTCGGCGATCACCAGAGGTGTATGGCCAGTGTAGGAGATCGCTCCCCACACGATGATGCAGGGTGTTGGCCCTGTGTGCCTCGGTCGTATGCAGTCCTGATTGTGGCGCTCACCTGCACGGCGCCAAACACGCATACGACCATCATTGGCACCAAGGCAGAAGCGACATTCATCGCTGAAGACGACACGTCTCCATTCGTCCCTCCATTCACGCCTGTCGCGACACCACTGGAGGCGGGCTGCACGATGTTGGGGTGAGAGCGGAAGACGGCCTAACGGTGTGCGGGACCGTAGCCCAGCTTCATGGAGACGGTTCCGAATGGTCCTCGCCGATACCCCAGGAGCAACAGTGTCCCTAATTTGCTGGGAAGTGGCGGTGCGGTCCCCTACGGCACTGCGTAGGATCCTACGGTCTTGGCGTGCATCCGTGCGTCGCTGCGGTCCGGTCCCAGGTCGACGGGCACGTGCACCTTCCACCGACCACTGGCGACAACATCGATGTACTGTGGAGACCTCACGCCCCACGTGTTGAGCAATTCGGCGGTACGTCCACCCGACCTCCCGCATGCCCACTATACGCCCTCTCTCAAAGTCCGTCTACTGCACATGCGGTTCACGTCCACGCTGTCGCGGCATGCTACCAGTGTTAAAGACTGCGATGGAGCTCCGTATGCCACGGCAAATTGGCTGACACTGACGGCGGCGGTGCACAAATGCTGAGCAGCTAGCGCCATTCGACGGCCAACACCGCGGTTCCTGGTGTGTCCGCTGTGCCGTGCGTGTGATCATTGCTTGTACAGCCCTCTCGCAGTGTCCGGAGCAAGTATGGTGGGCCTGACACACCGGTGTCAATGTGTTCTTTTTTCCATTTCCAGGAGTGTATTTTCCCATTCGGAGGAGGGAATTGGTCATTAAAATTTCGTGAGAAGATCCCATTGCAGCGTGGAACACATTTGTTTTAATGACGTCCACCCCAAATCCTGTCATGTCCAAGGTTTTCTGCCAGGTTTCGATTTTTTACTGTGGGAACAATTATAAGCATCTCGCTCTGAATTCTAAGCTAAATTTCGAACTTATAAATTCTGTTGCTACTTTTCAGTTAGTAAGGGTGGTTCAAATGGCTCTGAGCACTATGGGACTTAACATCTGAGGTCATCAGTCCCCTAGAACTTAGAACTAGTTAAACCTAACTAACCTAAGGACATCACACACATCCATGCCCGAGGCAGGGTTCGAACCTGCGACCGTAGCGGTCGCGTGGTTCCAGACTGAAGCGCCTAGAAGTACTCGGTCACAACGGCCTGCCAAGATTGATTCATACGTCTTATTCTGTATTACTTTCACTAGTTAGTACGTAATTTGAAGTTACTTCTTGATATACTAACTAACCATTTGCAACTAAACGTAATTTACTACTTAAAACAAAAGTTGGGTTTACCTCGGCATCTAGATTAAGGGGACCACACGCTACCCATCTAACCGATGTTAATTTAGGAAAGTATTTCTCCCATTTCTGAAAAAAAACTATTTGATGCAGGACCTTAATATTTTTACTGTATGTTAATAATGTCAATAGTCAACTTAACTAAAATCTACTTTATCAATTATATAGTTTTTAACAAATACTTTTTTAAGTTTATTAACAAAAATATTAAGTTTTTTCTGCAGAAAATATTTTTTGTGGACTTCCTAATGGGGGAATATTAATGAATGTAGTACCAGAGGTGACTTTTTATGTTATGCAGAATCTCTGAAAATTTCATTTCTTTATCTATGATAGTTTCTGATATAATGGGGCACATGTACTGAAAATTTTAGTTTGTGGGAAATTTACTTTAGAGAAAAAACTCTTGAAATTTGTTACATACCGTTTATTAAAACTGTCCTGCTGCATATGATGGCCCTTCTTTGGCCTCTAGCAGGTCACCCAGCTTCTTTTTCGCCTTCCTGGATGTTTGTCTTGCTTTCTTGGCCATATTAGATGCAGTCCTGTCTGCATCGGCTATCCTCATTTTATCTCAATGTTCATATTTTCACCAGGATTGATTCCCAGGTTTTCAGTACTCAGCATTTTCCAATATTACCACAACTGAATGTAATAAGAGCATCATGAACTCCTAGTTTCATTGTATGAATGCCTTCAAATTCAGTTTTAGGAAGGTGGTTCCAAATTATGCTGTTGAAACATTCATTTGGGTTCTGTGTCTGCCCATGCAGATATTTCCTGAGAAGGCCAGGATGAGCCAAGTCTCTGAAAATAGGGTTAACTGCTGTAATAACAGCAGCAGGAAGAGAATGCTGGTGAGAATAAGATTCTCCAGTTGCCTGAGCCCTAATGTATTTGCACCACAAATTTTCCCCTGATGGACACAATCATCAGTAGAGGACTTATCGAAGAATATGGCCCAAACATCTCTCTTCATTGCCTCCAGATTTTCTTTATTTCTCCTAATTGCCTGCCCATGGTGTACCTGCAAGTTTTTCAGTTTTAGTTAACTGACCCTGTCTGATCAACAATTTTCCATCTTCTAATTTTTTTCCTCTCATATCATCAGCTAGTTTATCCAGCATTGTTCCGAAACGTTTTCGAACATGGAATACAAATTCTGTGTTGCTAATAATGGCATCTCCATATGGCTTAGTCTACCACATTGTTGTATGCTTTAGTGCCACCATCGCCGAAATATTTGTTGTACCGTACGCCTCTTGTGTCTATGGAGCGATGAAACATTTGTTGTGTTCCATGAAGTTCCATACCACCACTTGTTCCTCAAAAATTAGCCACACAGTGGCGTTCTTTATGTTCATTGACTTTACAACATTTGCAATATTTAGGCATTATCTGCACATCTAATGCTTTACGGGTGTCTACACTCGTGGCACTCATACTCCATTCAGAGAAGTATATCCTCTTTTCTGCCAACTTCCAGCAAGTGCAACTGCAATATCCGAACATCCATCATTTTCTTCCACTGCTTCCCTAGCAGCCAGTTTCATGCTTTCCGTACTGACCTCACATACAGCTTTCTCTAATATTGCAGTCAGTTTTTCAAATTTATTTGGTGGTTGATGTAAGTTCATCACTGAACAAAATGTTCTCCCTGCAACCATGCCCTTGCCATTGGATCGTAAGGCATAAACTAAGCTACTATTGATTTCATAAGGGCCACTTGCATCTGGTTTTGAAGAACTCATAAATGAAATCACAGCTGAACTTTTAGTGCAAATTAGATCCAAAGCAATTGCTGGGCCTTTTCTCCCGCTGGCACACTCACAAATTTTCACACTCTGTGACTCACCACACTGTCTGCATTGCACAAATTTAGAAATTACATCTGATAATATTCTCATATTTATAATAATGTTACAGCACCGCTTGTCACTTACGGTAAATTTATTGTAACTCTCTTGAAATGGTGAGAGCTTCTTTTTGATGATGCACTTGTTGAAGAATTACAATTAGAAACATCGTTGCCAGCTCTGTTACAGAAAACTTTCTAAACTTGTTTCCTCTGAGTTGTCGTTTCTTGAAAATGCCTTTACGTTTCGTCATCTTCAATAAACACGACAAAATACACGTAATAAATTACCTTTAATTTAAGTCTATGGTCACAATCTTTTTTGTTTAACAGATCTGATGATGGTCATTAAAGACCAAAACCGGTAATCTGTTAAACAGAAAAGATTGTGACCATAGACGTAAATTAAAGGAAACTTATTACATATACGGGTCACTGTGTTTTTTCGCGACGATGTCGCAGCTTGTGAAAGCACACATAAACAAGGACTGCAAACGTAAGTATAGCAACTACTCGCAATCACACTTGCACAGAACTAACCAGGTGTTTGAAGGCGTGTTGTTTACAAACAGCAGAAATAAAAGAAGACCGACCGTTGCATTCCAAGGATAGCCAACACACTCGGGAGTAAAAAAGGAAATCCCTAACGTGCAATGTAGGGGGTATAAAGATCTAAAATATATGCAGAAAAGTGGGTGACAGAAAAGTGGGCATGGCACATAAACACACGTGGTAGGAAAATGCTCTTTAAACGCTCGAAAAAATTTTTTCTAGCAAAATCCTTTTCAGACTACTTAAATAAAACCTTAATCTATGGAAATATGATGAAAACTGAAAATCGATTTTTTGGACCTGAACCACGGTGTGGTCCTCTTGAATGTTCCCTCCACCAGTAACTGCTGCCACGGACACTAGTTCAAGACTTTCCAGGGCTGCGTCCGTTCCTATGGAGCTAGTGTTACAAGATCTGCACATAAAGAAGACAATTAATGGCCTCCGAGTTAAATTTAAGATAAATTAACACATCATGCTTCGATTGAAAGATCAAATGAGTGTGTTCTGACTCAACTCGAAACACATAAGAGGAGCGTCAAAAAACTTATAAATCAACGATGAGGTTCGCAGAAGACATTGTTATGCCGAGTAAAAGGAAAGAACTGCAGTCCCTGCTGGCTGAAATGAACTGTCTGACGTGTACTCCGTACTGGTTCGCAGTAAACTGAAGAAAGCTGAAAGTAGTGAGGAGTAGCAAAAATGAGATTTCTGATGGCTTTAACATCATAACTGATGCCCAAGAAGTATATAAAATGAAGGATTTCTGCTACGCTGGAAGCAAAGTAATATGTGGTGGACAAAGAAAGGACATAAAGTGGAATACCACACGCTAAGAGCGAATTTACTGTCATAAGAAGTCTGTCAAGACCAAACAATGGCCTACCTTTGAGAAAAAAAATGAGCAGCACATTTAATACGATGGTCATTATTTTCTAGACTCACGTAGATACTAATTATTCTTTAAGATTGTATTATCATTATTAGATTATTATAGATTATCAGATTAGATGAGTAGATCACATAACTAATGAGGAAGTATTTAATAGGATTGGGGAGAAGAGAAGTTTGTGGCACAACTTGACCAGAAGAAGGGATCGGTTGGTAGGACATGTTCTGAGGCATCAAGGGATCACCAATTTAGTATTGGAGGGCAGTGTGGAGGGTAAAAATCGTAGAGGGAGACCAAGAGATGAATACACTAAGCAGATTCAGAAGGATGTAGGTTGCACTAGGTACTGGGAGACGAAGAAGCTTGCACAGGATATAGTAGCATGGAGAGCTGCATCAAACCAGTCTCAGGACTGAAGACCACAACAACAACAACAATATCATTTCTTTGTTATCAGTTTGATTTAAATTGAAGTAATCTCAAAATATAACAAGTTTTCTAACTTTTAAAAAGTTCTATAATTTAAAAATAAACAAGGTGTTCCAGCAAGACATCAACATTCTCAAAGTGGTCCATCAGAGGATGAGTCTGAGAATCTCTGTAGTAAAGGGTCATGAATGTGGGGAAACTGGAACAGATTAGTGTTCTGGCGTAACCACAAGCGCTGGAACGAAGGTGCGGAACACAAGACGAGAGAAGGCGGTGAGGAAACGTCGGCTGGTGGTGCGCGGAACTGGACCGCGCCGCGCCTGGAGCGAAGCCTGTAGGAAGGGAGCGAAGCCTGGAGGAAGGGAGCGAGAGCGCCGCGCCTGGAGGGAAGCCTGGAGGAACGGAGCGAGAGCGCCATGCCTGGAGCGAAGGCTGGAGGAAGGGAGCGAGAGCGCCGCGCCTGGAGCGAAGCCTGGAGGAAGGGAGCGAGAGCGCCGCGCCTGGAGCGAAGCCTGGAGGAAGGGAGCGAGAGCGCCGCCCCTGCCGGCCTCGACCGCTCAGGTCGGCCCAGGCTGCGACGGACGTTGCTGCTGCGCTACCAGACTGTCGTGATCCGTGTGAAGCGCTTACCAGGACTTTGTGTATAGCTAGAGCTTTACTGTTTTATTGTCGCGTCTCGCTAGCGACACTTGCTGTAATCAAACTTAAGTGTTGTCAATTTGCTTTTTAGAAATAAAACTACAAACGTAATTTGTTTCAATTGTTGTATAGCATTCCGAGGACGAAACGTCCTTCAGCCACCCTATAAGGAACGTGTGGGTAACACCCCACAATTAGAATGGAAGCATTTCAGATATCGTGGCGTGGAAGGATGTTGAAATATAGGTGGATTGATAAGACGAGGAACGAGAATGTTCTCTGCAGAATCGGCTTGAAAAGAACATTCTTATGTAAAACGCTATCAGGAGACTGTTACAGCATGACAGAACATGTATTGAGACATCAGAAAATAACATTTAAAAAGGAACATTAATATAATATTTTATGTAAGTACTACACTTTGCATCCTGTAGGATGACCATATCTAATATAATTTACTAGCACATTATTAACTTCTTGCAGGTTCTGAAGATGTTATTACTAACGTTGAAACCTAGGTAAACGATAAAGTTAACATGCAACTGTAGGCTGTATATTCTTATGTAAACAATATCAGTTGCTGTCGCTGCATAAAATGTTAAAAATTATCAGAAAATAACTTCTTTGGTACTTCAGAGAGCTCCAGAGGCTAAAAAATGCAGAAGAAGATAGAAATTTCAATACATCCAACAAATAATTGTGAATGTAGGGTGCAAGTACTACTCTGAGATGTTGACGTTAGCACAAGAGAGGATTTCATCATGAACATCATCTAACCAGTCAGAAGACTGATGACCACAGCCGGATTTTTCACGTTTTATTCTTACAGTATCTAAACAGGGCTAAATCGTACATAAAGGGCTAAAAGTCCTAGGACTTTCATAGAATAAGTAGTGGCTAAAGAGGGGTTTTGCAGAATAAGACACTGTTTCGGAATATATTTTCTGAATTAATACCGAGGAAAGTCAATAATTTGGCTTTGCACATTTTGATGAAAGAAATAGCGTTACAAATAAATTTATACTAGGCACTGAAAACAGGAATGTGCAAGGCACAATGCCGCTTGTCTCGTTACTCAATGTGTCAGCACTCTGCTGCATAGGTGATACTTGATCTACATACTTTCGCAGGTCGGAATGTATAAGAAATATAGTCCGCACTGAAACCAGCAATGTGTCTGACTCATTATAACCTTGCGAATATATCCATATGCTGCTGCGTTTAATGCGATTATGTCTGTTTTAATTATTCGGGAGTTGACCGTCTGGTTTTAAACTTTCTTTGCTTTTTGCGTTTAATTTGACTGGGAAACCGTTGACATTGAACTTAACATATACATGGATGGACATGAGAAATGAAAGGTTGCAATAAATTTTTCATCTGTGACTACTAATTTACGTATAAAATATTCTGTTGCAAATTAATAAAAAATAATTTCTTTGAATATATCAAAATAATTATTCAAGCTTTGAAGCATAAGACTGTCTTTACTATATGTAAACGTTTTCTTTTTTTTATATCGCTAAGCTCTCCTGACAAATTATCCACTTTTAAATACTCTTTACGAATTGTTCAGAGTTTATCACCTTTTGAATGAAAATTTACAAAACCTGCAGCTTGTATCCATCTGTGAATGCACAAGATAAAATCTACTGTCTTCTCTTATCCTGCGTCTGGAATGCTGTGAAAAGAAACACTTTATTATTTTCGTTCACCTCTACCTGTACCCTTTTTAGGATGTGGTCGTTACTGCGATCGTATATTTAAATCTGCCGCGGCAGCAGACTGCTCGCTGGCGGCACAGCTCTGCACCGCCAGCGATATTCAATAAAATGCTGAAATTTCTTAAATAAAATGGGTAATGTCCGGTGCGAACTTTGCAATAATTGTGACAAAGAGATTTTACTAGATAAATATATTTAACAGAAACAATTAAAATCTTTACACGCCTTTTACAATCCCAGCTATAAATGGCGTCGATCATCGACTTATGACAAATGAACACTACCTAAGAACCTAATGCAGCGTCACGGGTTCCTCTCCTATTCAGTCCGTGCAGAAGACAAGCGATTCTATTACAATATATTGCCTATTTATATCTTAACTAATTCTTCTACAGTCTTTGTCATTTCTCATTACATATCGTTTCTTCTGTGGCGGTTTTCACATCCTCCGCCACAGATAGTATTTCACACTTTTTGAATAATCATTTATAATAGCAAAATTCGTAATTATTCTTTTCCTCACATAATTAAGTGTCCTTCTGAAATTCAATTTACAGAAATACATATAAATTATTTGTTACAGTGAGCATTATACATCTAAATGTTCCTTTAACTATCACTTTGGATGTGTGCTGCCAGAGAACGTTACATGCGTTGTCAAACCCAGCCAGCCTTTGCTGAAATACATCCGACAATAGACAGATACATTAAAGGAATATATGGGTGACACTTGGGTCTGTATATTGTCTTTAGTATGAAAAAAATGTTGCGTGGTGTGTTGATTTGCATTGAGTACTGCGATTTAACTGTAATTTTCTCAGGCATAAACAGAAATTGTCAGAAATTGGTCTTTTCCGGCAGTGGATTGTGGAATACACCATTCTCACAACGGATGTCCTAGTGATATTTTCCCAACCCTGTTAAGGTCATTTGCTAGTGAGGCTGCTTCAAAAATTCGAATTTTTTCTATCTTAAATCAATATTTAGAGTTATTTGAACAAAATTGTAGTTAAATGAATCGATTCTGACATCGGGAACATCTTTAAAAACAAATTTAAATATATGTAGGTATGCCGTAACGACCGTGTTTCCGCTGCGGTCGGATGTCAAATGGCGTCATTATTATTTTGCCACTTCGAAAAGATACACTGCTTAATCGTTTTTTGAGTTGGGAGACCTGTTAGCACACACGTTTTCCGACGCTTCTTTGTTTCCCTTTGTATATCTATGGTTTTCGAGAGTTGTTTGTGTTCAAATTTCTACACGTTGTTGAGTTGCTGGTGCTGTGTCATTCACAGAAAACTGTTTTGGAATGGGAAAACGTACGTTTTATGGCAATCGGTTTACTTCGTTGGAAATTAGAGACTGTGTAATTACTTGCACTAACTGGGTGTTATGTCGACTCCGCCAAGGGCCTGGAGACAGAAGCAAAAATATTTGAGTACCCTGAATGACATTTCTATAAAATTTGCTCAAAACACTGTAATGGAATATTTCCATAATTGCTGAATTGAGTGCTTTATGTTCGCTTCTAAAGAATGCTGCTCTGTGTACGCTTTGTGGAAAAGGTGGTATTAAAATAGTAGAAGATTTTGAAGGCAGGAAAGGTGTGGCTAGTAACTTAAGTGTTTTGCGATTTCTGTGGGGTAACTAAAACTGGGTATTCTTCTGAATTGTGCAAAGGTAGAGTTTATAACATAGACTTACATATGGAATGAGGTGTATTGGGGAGGGTAGAAAGGCAACTCAAACATTTTGTGCTGTCATGAATTTGCCCCCATCTACAAGATTTGAGAAGTACACACAATTACTTCTTGAAAGTCTCGGTCAAGTGAGTGTTGTGTCAATTGAGAAAGCTGTAGAAGAAACCGTGTTATGCAATGAAGATGACACTGATATAGCTACAGCCTTTGATGGGACATAGCAGAAGCGTGGTCACCTATCATTGAATGGTGTTGTCACCACAACATCCCTATAAAATAGAAAGGTGATTGACATAGAATGTCTAAGCAGTGCCATGGTTGCAAAGGAAATAGCCAGGATCATGCTTATGTTCAGAATTTTTCTGAGTACGGTGGTGGAAAGGAATAAGAGGGAGTTCTCAGAGGGTCAAATGGTGTATGGTATGTGAAGTACCTTGGAGACAAAGACTCCAAAGGGTTTGCAAATGTGTTGGAAAATATGCCTTATGGAAGAACTGTAAAAATTGAAAAGTTTGTGTGTTGGCCATGTCCAAAGGAGGATGGGCACACGTTTATGTAAGCTAATAAAAGATATGAAGGGGGAAAATTTCAGTGATGCCAAACCAATTGGTGGTCGGCGTCGTCTTACTAAGGAAGAAATGGACAAACTGCAACTTTATTATGGTTTAGCCATAAGAAGGAATCGAGACAATAATGAGGCCATGAAGAAATCTTCTATGGATGACCATAGACGGTGTAGACACAGGGAGTGGATACAAAAAAGCAATAGGAATTGGCGAGACTTATGCACACCATCACTCCCTGCCATTTGAGGTAATGGAAGTAATTAAGCTCACATACATGGACCTAAGTGACACTAAACTATTGTCACTGTGCTTACTTTGGAAAGAAACAAAATGTTAATGAATGTTTCAACCATGTGATATGGGGATGCATGACTAAAACTGAGTTTGTTGGTTTCAATAGCATGAGATTAGGGGTATGAAGGGGCAGTTAGGAGATGTGATGTTTTCGAGTTTTTGGGACTAACTTCTGGTTTCAGTATGAGACAAGCATTGATGGCAATTGATTCCTTGAGAGTGACTGTAGGCAAAAAATGCGTTCTTGAGGCAACTAAAGAGGCCAGAATAGGAAAGAGGGCAAGAAAAGGAAGAGACTAGATGAGGAATACTCGAACCAAGAATATTATGCAACTGGAGGGTTTTAAGAACAACAGAGGTGAGTAACAGATCAAATGTACCTTTAAACAGAACTTCACTAGAATCAAATTTTCTGACATGTTTATTTTTTGCCATAAAACTATTTGACTTAGAGGTTTGAACCTTTTTGTGATATTTCACCTACCATTTGGAGAAAAGTAGACTATAGACACCAGATTACTACCACAGGAGGAAAAATATACCTTTACTAATTATAAAAAGTTACCTTAATTTTGATTGTCTAATTTATGTATTTATAGTATAAAAACTATTGAGTGAAATCGTTTGATTGTAGTCTACATTTTAGATAACAATGTTATAAATGTGTGCACAAAGTTTAAGCATCTAAGAAAAGTAGTTAATAAGTTTATAGACTTCAGAGACTGGCAGGAAAATTTTTAAATTAGTGACAAACATAAATGTTAATATAACAGAGTTTATATCAAAGCTATTCTGATTATACCTACACAAAATCTTCATCCTTAGAACGCCCTCATTGTCCTAAAATTTCTTTATATTTAGAGTTAACATTATGAAGTTAGACCCTCATAAACTTTATAAAACTTCTTACTGTTTTTCCAGCTGTTCAGTAGCACATTACCTTAAAACCAAATACGTCTACACATATAACTTTTATAATTCATTTCATCCACCAGTCCAGTTGCTAGCCTTCTTCCCTCTAGTTTTCAAATTGATATTTACATTTGCTTTACTGACATACATGGTCTATTCATTTGAAATTGACATTTTTCATGATAACGGTATTAGTTACTGCCATCTTGTTAGAAATAGTTTCTTCTGAGTTTGGGGAATCCACAATAAAAAAGTCTCATTTGCTTCAATACAAATTTTCCACAGTTACTTTGCCAAAGCTGGTTCTGGCGCATTTTGTTTGTGTAGGTTTCCTGCATTAAGGGACAAACATGAATATAGGGCCAAGTTATTCACCTGAACAATCCTATAACCTATTGTTGTGCTAACAGATGTATGCCCCCTGCAGTCGATTTATGATTCCCTGAAGACAATTCCTCCCTCTAAGAAACACTCACCATTCCCCCTCCCACTTCTTCTCCAACAACTCTTGGGGAAAAGAGACACTTCTTTTTGTCGACCCTCTGCAGTTCAGTTCAAAGCCACTTTTCGCCTTCCTGCGAAATCCTTCAGCCCTTCCTTCCCCTCCACTGCCCACTTGCCCCCTCGCTGCCCCATCTGGAAATTGGTCAGCAAAACACTTAATCTGTGGTGAGCTGCTGGATTGGAAGGCTCTCACAACATGTTCAGATTTATGTAAAGTGACAATATATTGTTCAATTGCGTTTGCATATTCTAGCCCTACCTCAGTTCACCTCCCCTCCCTCACTTCCCCTTTAACTCCATTTCTGCTCCTTGCCCTGACGTGTGAATTAGCATGAAAAAAGGTGGAGTGGGAGATAGTGTCTTTATTTTTGGTGAGAAATGTGCTCAGTTGACGAAATGTTGGTGCCCAACAGAGGAGTTTATTAAGCAAATTACATGTTAACATAGAGCTGAAGACAGCATCCAAAGCCTTACACAAAAAGAATGGAAGAAGTTAATGGATGAGTATAGGGGAATACTTCTTAGCAAATAATGGCAAAACGTGTTGTATTTTTTATTTATTGTTGAGTCTGGAATTACTGATTTGAAATAATTTGTGTGTAACTGTAAAAGGTAATCAATAGTAACTGATTACGGCCCCGTCCACAATCGTAACCGAATCCTGCCTTCCCTTGACCACCAGGTTCCACTGGCCTTCATGTATGGGGCTCCCCCCTTCAACTGTGTTTGTATATGTTCACTTTCCTGTGTGCTCTAGTCCACAGTACCCCTCGGAATTGGCTGGGAACTGTCCTAGATCCACTGCCAGAAGAATTGTATCCTACCGATCTACAAGTGTATAGCTGCCAAGGAACTTCAACAAACATGCATGGTACAAGAGGACAGAACAGTAAACTATCACTGAATTGTAGGAAGAGTCACCTCTCAGTGATCTAAAAGTGTACAGCTTCTGAGACACTTGAACACAGGTACATGGTAAGAGGGCTTAGGGCATCTAACTACCATTGAAATGTAGGAAGACCAGTACATGCTACCACAACTGGTGGAAAATGCTTGACTGTTATATACACTAAAGTGTCGTAGAAAGAAAACACCACTTATAAACAATTGGTCATAATGCAACATATGCACTGGGAATTGAGGACAATCATTGTAATAACACATCTACTGCAAAAACCGACCAAAAAAGATCTCACCAGGAAAGAGCGGCACCGACTGCAAGTGTGTTCACCTTAATGTGCGGATACAGACCAACCAGCTTACTGCTTATTTTACCTCCCTTTCTATCCCCCATTCTCGCCTCTCTCCTCCTCCTCCTGTAAAAATACCAGTTTGCCAGTCCAGTTGTAGCCTGTTGCTGATGGTGCACAAACAGATCCAAATAAGACTCGCTTTCTCTCTCTCTCTCTCTCTCTCTCTCTCTCTCTCTCATGTGGCTGTTTCCTGTTTGTTGTCTAGTCTGACCCATTTGTAAAATGGCATACTGGAAGGATCTCGTGACACATGAGGGGCGGTAAATGTGAGCAACAAATTTATTTATTTAAAAATTTCCGAAGGCACTGTTCCATCAGTTACATGGCTGTTTAGTCCTCCACTGTTTCTGATTTGGCAGAGAGCTATCAGCAGGAGGAAAATAGCACTCTTACGTAAAGGATGAAATTCATAACAACGCAGAATATACATGGACTGCACAAAGAAATTCGGAAGCATATCGAATAATTCTCTATTTTTGTATCCCTGTATGTGTCCTAATTTGCTGTATCGCCTTCCTACGATTACTACACTAGAAATACAGTAGTGTAATGGATTCAGAGTCTTCGTCAACAGCATAGTGTTATGTGAGAAATACGACACCTTCTTTCTTAAATGGAGGATACCTCCATAATACGAATCTAGCAGTATGACAGTGCTACGAGCACGATATTAATTGAATCATTTACATTAGTGCAAGAGTCTCACACCTCCACGCATAATTCAGAGCTAGTGCAAGAGTACAGGGAAATTCAGGACTTTTACCATCATGTGCCTACCAGACAGGGACGTCCTTTTGTTCTTGCAAAGTGTTAATTATTTATTTGGAAGCAAACCCAGTACCTACACGCTTATCCAACTATTGTACATCAAAAGCCAGTCAACTAACAAGCCAGACCAAATCGATCTGAATGCTTCCTCCAGCAAAACTAGTCATCTTAGTAATTCTTACACTTCGATCTGAATTGTAGCACAACAAAGAGATGTACTGGGGATTTACTCACCTTCTAAACATTCATGGTGGTGTCTGATTGTACTATATCGTGTCTCCCTACCACTTTCGCGCAACGACGCTCTGAGCGTGTTTTTTAGGGAACTAGTTTGAACCTGGGACCTGTTGCTGGTAAGGAGACGCCAGACCACACATGACATGTAGAATTCAGAAGAGTTAAGTGAGACTAGCGATGATATAACCAAATACTAAATGATCTCAGCGTCAGCTCCACTGCACTCCCTGTAAAAGAATCTTAATTCTAACTAAATATAGTGGAAAGGGTTCAAGGCTTTCCTATTTTTAGTTAGCTGGTAAAATAACGTCGAAAAAGCAGTTAAGTTTACCATTGGAAATTTATTCTAATCACAAAACATCGTTTATAAATTGCACTATTGATAAAAGGAAATGTTTTAATACAGGATGGTAAAAACCAACAGCGTTCAACAAAAATGTGAACGAATATTCCCTAAATGGGTTTCCAAGTTCTACAAGCGATCGAAGGATGACCTGTGCCATATCACATCTATAATCTAGGTTTAATTTAAGTTTCACAAAAGAGAAAACTATCAAAATAGTCTACAGTGACCCTCAATTATCTTTAATAACTTATCTAACTTGTCGTAAATTACAGTGGCTGATGTGTCTTCTCAATAACTATATAAAAGAAAAATCATCGCGTTTCAGATCTGTTCTTCAAGTGGCAAATGTGAACACCATGAGTTTTAATTAACGATCATCATTAGTTTTACGGAAAAAAGGGGTGTAACAGATGAGACTTCTGCAGTTCTGAGTGAAGCCTTATGCGCTCAAAAACGCGGCATCGTGTGCGTTCATTACCTTGTCGGCGTCTAAGCAGCGTCAGGGCGGCAGCGGCCGGCGTAGCAGCCATCCAGCCCGCCGTCTCGGAACTAACTCTCAACTTAACTTCTCCTTACTACAATTTACCGAAGTTAGATTAAAAAAAACTATCTGGCTGTGTTTTCATCTGACCAATCAGGGCCTCAATGTTAACCTCAAGCTCCGCCTACAAAAATTCTGTCTATCCAATAAGAAACGTTATACTTTTCGTGGTGGGGCAATGTTTTTAAAGTTTGCAACGTAACAGAGACGCTAAAAAGTCTCACGCTGAAACCTGCAGCTAGTGTGATCCTTTTAGCGTTATCGTAAGATCTATACTGCTCTTCTGGAGGGCTCTATCTTTTAACATGGGCTGGGGAGTGATCCTAATGTAACAGACACGCGAAAAAGTCTCACGCTAAAACTTGCGGGTGGTAGTGGCCCTTTTTGTGTTATCGTAAGATCTATACTGCTTTTCTGGAGGGCTCTAGCTTTTAACATGGGCTGGGGGTGATCCTTGACGTACCTGAGACGCGAAAAAGCCTCACGCTAAAACGTGCGGGTTGTATAGTCGTACAGGTAGGCTCGCAGCGTGGGTGCCCAGCCCCTCCCTTATCTAGCTTAACACGGTTCTGCTCTCGGCTTCTGTCCTCGTTTCTCCCCTCAGAACTGCGTCTGCCTCACGGTGGGAAGGTACGACATGCATTTAGGCATTCTTGTGTTAGTCTGTGGTATTCCATTTGCTCACTCGTTACTCGTATTACTTTGGTTAATTTAATGTCACGATTTATTCCGAGCTATGTGACATACTACTGGATTTGCTTATCATGTCAGGGTTTTCATGTAAGGTGTTGGATTTGCCTGACACCTTACAACTTCCTACACCACCACGGGGCGGATTGCACCCCCATTGAAAATCCATGCAGATGAATCTGAGCCTGACATAGGAGTATTCTTCTGCTTTAGCTCAAACCCTAACCTACCCCTACATTTCCAGGAGCATTACATCGCCTTTCTCAGACTCTTTTCCATCACACATACAAATGAAGTATGCCAACCTATACGATCCTAAGAGCATCCACATGATTTTTTGCTTCACGGATAGGTCATGTTGCACCAACAGATGGGGACTCGCAGGATAGGCAGACTAGGTAGTGTCGAGCTGTCAGATCGATGTTACTCTTCTCTTGTACACAGCATTTAACCATAAATGGGTCTATGCACGTTAATGTTGGGATAGCAACTGGCAATGGCCTCAAAGTTATAGTGGGAATTGAGAATGTGGAGTGAGATACAAAGGTATGGCTCTTTCAAATACTGTGCAGCGAAGTTACATATATATACTGAATGTCAATTGCTGCTAGGTGTGACACATTCTGTCTCGCGTTCCAGTCTTTTACAGCAGCAATGTTAGAGCATTAATGCTCATTGACGTTGATGTTGTTATATTAAAATGAACAACGTGAGAGATGTCACAGGAAATATTTCTAAGCAACAAAGTGCTGTGAACATACATGGTCTGGTATGCATTGCAACGGAGTGACATTAGATTTGTGGTACTGTTCTGCTTAATGCAGTGGGAGCATTGAGGTGGAGATATGCCACTCATGATTTCAATCACTGTCACTCTAAAATCAACGAAAGTCCATTGCAAGATGATACACCTACTCCAACATGTTTTGCATGCAATAAATGTGGAATTCAAAGTACACAAAATGCAATTATTTGTCAAATAGTGACATATAGTTTCAAACGTTTATCAGGGCTATTTAAATAAAGTGATGCTGTGTGTTGTGCTCCCATACCAATACCAAATGTGCTAGTAAAACAACCATCTTCCTTGTCATATACTGCAAACAGATCCATTCTGATTTCGAAATGTAGTTTTATTAGTAAGAAACAAACATACCCAGTAGTCCTGCAGTGCAGTGGAATAACATGCGTGCAACTTAAGCTGCAAACGTTTGTCATAGCTATTTACGTATACTGATACTATGTGTGGTACTTCCACCATTAACGAATGTTTCATTAAAACTAGAGTTTTTCCCATAAAGATCCTTCCAGGATCTCACGACACGAAATGGATACTAAATTCGAACAATATATTCTTTATTTATTTAAACATTAATTAAATGAATTAATTAAATTGGTGGAAAAGGCTGGTCTGATACATTTACATGACAGTATCAAGTTAATTCTCTAATAGTTTACAGGAGTCAAGTCAGTCACATAAAGAGTCAATACTACCTTACAATGATTCTTTATGACAAATCATATATGAGGTACAACCCTGAGGAGGAGAGGGACGGAGGACTGGAGGTAAGACGGTTTCTAAGCTGGTCAGTCTGTATCCGTGCAACAGGGTGAAAACACGTGCAGCTGGTATCGCTCGCTCCTGATGAGGTCTTTTGGGCTCGATTTTTGGAGAAAATGCGTTATTGCAATGACTTTTCTCAAATCCCAGTGCATGTGTTGCATTATGACAGTTTATGAGAGGTGTTTCTTCTCTTTTCTTTCACTAAAATTTCGACGTGTAAGTAGAGCATGGGGTAGCCGTGTGGTCTGAGGGGTCTTGTCGCAGTTCTCATGGTTGCCTCCGTTGGAGATTTGAGTCCTCCCTCGAGCATGGGTGTGTATTGTCCTTAAGTTAGATTAAGTAGTGTGTACGCTTATGGATCGATGACCTCAGAGGATTTGTCCCATTAAATCTTACCAAAAATTTAAAAAATTAGAGCAGTGAAGCATTTTCCATCAGTTGTGGTAGCATGTTCTGGTCTTCCTCCACTTCAGTGGTAGCTATGTGCCCTACGCTTTTCCCCATGTAGAAGTTCCTCAGCAGCTATACACTTTTAGATCAGTGAGAGGCAATTCTTCTGGCAGTGACTCTGGAACAGTTCCTTGCCAATTTCGAATGCTATTACGGTCTAGAACACACAGGTACATATACAAACACATGATCGGAAGGAGCACCAAAACCTGTTTCAAGCATCCTCAATTGAGCCTCCTACATCTTGTTGGTTCAGTCTCCTTCACTGTACACTGACTGGCCATTAAAAAAAACAAAAAAGAAAAAATGTAGAACAGCTCCAGAATCGACAATAGTTCTGGGAGTTGCAAAATGGACTCCGCTGCATTGCCATTATTTCCTGAAAAGTACTCCCCCTATACTCATCCACTGTCGACTTCTACCATTCCTCAAGTAGGACACGATGAATACAGACCTTAAGCTGTATGCTTGTAAGTAACTCTTATCACTCCAACACAAACACTCCATCAACTGAAGACACTACTCGTCAAAAATACATTACCCTCCTCCCCACCCTTTTATGGTGCCCGTTAACAAGGGGGTGTTAGGATCTGAAATGGAGGAGGGGAAGAGGGGAGTGTGGGATCGAAGGGGAAGTGGGATAGGGCCAGAGTATGCAAACTGAATTGGGCACTATATTGTTAAGTCAGTTCAAATTAGACATTCGTATTGTGAGAGATTTAGGATCCAGGTTTTAAATTGTAAGATATTTCCAGGGGCAGATGTAAACTCTGACCACAATCTATTGGTTATGAATTGTAGATTAAAACTGAAGAAACTGCAAAAAGGTGGGAATTTAAGGAGATGGGACCTGGATAAAATGACTAAACCAGAGGTTGTACAGAGTTTCAGGGAGAGCGTAAGGCAACAAATGGCAGGAATGAGGGAAATAAATACAGTACAAGAAGAATGGGTAGCTTTTAGGGATGAAGTAGTGAAGGCAGCAGAGGATCAAGTAGGTAAAAAGACGAGGGCTAGTAGAAATCCTTGGGTAACAGAAGAAATATTGAATTTAATTGATGAAAGGAGAAAATATAAAAATGCAGTAAATAATGCAGGCAAAAAGGAATACAAATGTCTCAAAAATGAGATCGACAGGAAGTGCAAAATGGCTAAGCAGGAATGGCTAGAGGACAAATGTAAGGATGTAGAGGCTTATCTCACTAGGGGTAAGATAGATACTCCCTACAGGAAAATTAAAGAGAGCTTTGGAGAAAAGAGAACCACTTGCATTAATAGCAAGAGCTCAGATGGAAACCCAGTTATAAGAAAAGAAGGGAAAGCAGAAAGGTGGAAGGAGTATATAGAAGGTTTATACAAGGGCGATGTACTTGAGGACAATATTATGGAAATGGAAGAGGATGCAGATGAAGATGAAATTGGAGATAAGATACTGCGTGAAGAGTTTGACAGAGCAGTGAAATACTTGCGTCGAAACAAGGCCCCAGGAGTAGACAACACTCCATTAGAACTACTGACGGCCTTGGGAGAGCCAGTCCTGACAAAACTCTACCATCTGGTAAGCAAGATGTATGACACAGGCGAAATACCCTCAGACTTCAAGAAGAATATAATAATCCCAATGTGAAAATTACCGAACTATCGATTTAATAAGTCATGGCTGCAAAATATTAACACTTTACAGACGAAGGGAAAAACTAGTAAAAGCCGTTTGGATTCCGTAGAAATATTGGAACACGTGAGGCAATACTGACCCTATGGCTTATCTTAAAAGCTAGATTAAGGAAAGGCAAACCTACGTTTCTAGCATTTGTAGACTTAGAGAAATCTTTTGACAATGTTGACTGGAACACTCTCTTTCAAATTCTGAAGGTGGCAGGGGTACAATATAGGGATCGAAAGGCTATTTACAATTTGTACAGAAACCAAATGGCAGTTATAAGAGTCGAGGGACATGAAAGGGAAGCAGAGGAAAGCAGTGGTTGGGAAGGGAGTGAGATGATATTAAATCTGTATATTGAGCAGGCAGTGAAGGAAAGAAAAGAAAAATTCGGAGTAGGTATTAAAATCCATGGAGAAGAAATAAAAACTTTGAGGTTCGCCGATGACATTGTAATTCTGTCAGAGACAGCAAAGGACTTGGAAGAGCAGTTGAACGAAATGGATGGTGTCTTGAAGGGAGGATGTAAGATGAACATAAAAAAAAGCACAACGAGGATAACGGAATGTAGCCGAATTAAGTCGGATGATGCTGAGGGAATTAGATTAGGAAGTGAGACACTTAAAGTAGTAAAGGAGTTTTGCTATTTGGGGAGCAAAATAACTGATGATGGTGGAAGTAGAGTGGATATAAAATGTAGACTGGCAATGAGAAAGAAAGCGTTTCTGAAGAAGAGAAATTTGTTACAATCGAGTATAGATTTAAGTGTTAGGTATTCGTTTCTGAAAGCATTTTTATGGAGTGTAGCCGTCTATGGAAGTGCAACATAAACGATAAATTACTTAGACAAGAAGAGAATAGAAGCTTTCGAAATGTGGTGCTACAGAAGAATGCTGAAGATTGGATGGGTAGATCATATAACTAATGAGGAAGTGTTGAATAGGATTGGGGAGAAGAGACGTTTGTGGCACAACTTGACTAGGAGAAGGAATAGGTTGGTAGGACATGTTCTGAGGCATCAAGGGGTCACCAGTTTAGTATTGGAGGGCAGTGTGGAAGGTAAAAATCGTAGAGGGAGACCAAGAGATGAATACACCAAGGAGATTCAGAAGGATGTTGGTTGCACTAGGTACTCGGAGATGAAGAAGCTTGCACAGGATAGAGTAGCATGGAGAGCTGCATCAAACCAATCTCAGGAATGGACCACAACAACAACAACATTGTGAGATATTTCCTCTTCAACAGCTCAGCACAGATTGAGTCTTTTTACAGCTGATTCTAACATGGGTGGGAAGAAGGGAAGTGGGGAATGAAAAGGGAGGACTGTGGGATTTTCCAATTGGGGTAAAAGTGAATCTGAATTGAACTGAGGGGGAGGGATAAAAAATTCCCCTTTTCTGTGAGTGTGGGGTGTGTAGAAAGGGTAGGGGGAGGGGGAGGGATGGAGTGTTCCCCAAAATTATGGATTATCTGCAGGGGGACATAAGTCGATCCCAGGAGATCATAAGTCAATTAGTATAACAATAGATATGCTGTTTAGCCTCAGCTTATGTGATCGCTCTAAGTTTGTTGTTACCAGTGCTTACCAATTTTAATTGTATATTACAGCACTGAGGATGGTCACTAAGTGACCAAAAATCGATTTTGCGGATAATAAAACAAAAAATACGACCAATGCTGATTCTCCTTCCAATTCTATCCACTATTTGGTCGTGGTGCACAGAACACTCCATGGAGTCGCCATTCAATATGATTCAAATCTTGTTGTTGATGGAGATATACAGGACATTATGTGTTCCAACAGTGTGAGAGTATTAAATAGTGAGCAGTCACTTGATCTTGTATCAAATGTTATCATGGTTAATGATGCTGATATACTGCACAAGGCTGCTAAATGTGTTGTTAATGTATGTGGAGGAACTCACTCCAGTTATGACAGGGAATGTACCAGTGAGCAGGCTATAGTTCCTGTAACTGATAAGCAAGCCATAGTTGTGGGTGAAGTTGCATGTGTTGAAACTGTGAGAGATTCTGTTGATTCAAGTAAGTCTGTCTGTTGCTAATGGTATGAGTGAAGAAGCTGGACAGCCACATTTTTCAGGCAAGCATGGAAGGATAAGGCAGAGTGTGATCTTGATTCTAATGATTGGACAGCGAGGCAACATTGTTTCAGAAGTGGGCACCTGAGGATTGGGAGATTAGCAAGCATGATTTCTTCCAGGGAAATCAGGGAGTTATGTTGGGAAAGTGAGCCATTCAAATATGATTACAAGGAAATAGTTAATGGGGATAAAGATGTCAAATCATTGGATGAAGAATGTGTATTTATGATGGGAAAAGATGGTATAGGTGATAATAATACTGTGAATAATATTACAATTAGTGAAGATGATGAAGTTGTTGATGAAATCCAATTTCATAGTTATAATGATGAACAATTGATAGCCACGCATGAGGAGCTAAATACTGAATGGATGGGGCAGGAGAAATGTGATTATGTTGCTGATGACTGGGTTAATTTTGCAAAGTTGCACCAGCAGTTGATACCAGACATATGGGAGGTAGAAAAATAAATAGTTGCTAGAAAGCTAGGGGGCTTGAGTGCAGGAAACTCTGGAATTAAAGAGGCTTTTGATTTAATATTTTCAGGGGATAAGGATATTGAATATTTTATTGAATAGCAGGTGTGCACTATGACTAAAGATTGCATACTTGAGATATTAGAGGACTTGTTGGCTGAAACAGAATTGAAGCATGATTTTATTGAAAAGGTGCAGTCGATAATAACTGTTGGTGTGGCTGGGATCTGTGAAACTCCTTTGGTGTATACTGGAAGTTCTTTGTCTGTGGTGGCAGAGCGCTTTTATGATCATATTAAGAACAGGGAAACAGTCGAATTTCCAGACACAGGGATGAGAATTAAAAGTGCTACAGGAACTTACAGTAAACCAGTGAGAAAGGAGATAGTTTTAGATGTAAAGTGAAGTATTTACTCATTTTTGGTGGTCTCAAATTTAAGCATGAATGTGGTGTTGGGGATTGATTTCCTAAGTAAACCTGAGGCATATGTAAATTGTAAGGGCCAGATGGTGGAACTGAATATTGTTGAAGTAAGGAAAAATGTTAAATTCAAAAATGCTCTCTATGAAGAAGAATTGGTGGCTAATTTTCATGTAGCATAGTGCTTAATAGATGAGATGGAGGTTGAGAGAAATATAAGAAGTAAATGGTACAGGGTGGATTTCTGAGGACGAGGAGGCAGAAGTATGTCAATTATAAACAAAGCTGTGTTTTCTGAAAAACGAGGGAAGGTGACTGATTTTGAGTATTCACTCAGTGCGAATCCACATTAACCCATTAAGGTCAGGCTATACCCTACAGCACTGGCAGAGAGGGAAGCAGTTCAAGGAGAACTACAAAATATGCTTGTTAGAATGGGGAATCGTGGAACAGTGCAGAACTGAGTATTGCAACCCAACAGTAGTTGTGAAGAAGGACAAATCGGTGTGCTTGGTTCTAAATGCTAGAAGGTTGAATAAAATAATTTTAAGGGAAACTGACCACTCTGAGAACATGAATGAATTATTTTTAGGGTTCAAAAATGGATTTGATGACTGGGTTATAGCAGGTGCCTTTAGCAGTGGAAAACAGAAAGTATACAGCCTTCCTGTTTGAAAGCAGGGCCTACAGTACAAAGTAGTCCCTTTTGGACTATGCATATCAGTAGCTGTATGTGTGAGAGCTCTGTCATGTGGAATGTAACTTTTAATCCGACTTGATTGCAAAATGTTTATTCATATGACCGGTTTTGGTCCCTTTAGAACCATCTTCAGATCTGACATTCACATGATGTGACGCAACATTTGAAAGTTGTTGTATTTGGATGGGTTATTCCTGTAACCGAAATATCAGATCTGAAGATGGTTCTAAAGGAACTGAAACCAGTCATATGAATAAACATTTTGCAATCAAGACTGATTAAGAGTTACATTGTAAAATCACTGTTTGTGGCTATCCTATGAGACATTATGTCTGTTTTTGCAAAGATATCCTGATTGCTAGATCAACTTTGGAGAGCGCTATGGTTTGTTGCAATATGTGTTTACAGCTTTGAGAAATAGGGCTATTACTTTGAAATTGAAAAAGTGTGTGTTTTTGAAAGCAGAAATATGTATTGTCATCAGAGGGTTTTGTACCCAATGAAGAAAAGATAAAGGCAGTAGTGGAGTGTGCCAAACCAAGAAATTATAAGCAATTGAAATCATATCTCGCAATGGTAGGGTTCTACCAAGAGTTTGTAGATGATTTAAGCCTTAATTCACTGAACCTAACACGACTATTAAAGAAAAATGCACCATGTGTGTGGACAGCTGACTGTGATACTGACTTTAATAAAAATCAAGGATAGTTTAAGTGACAGTAGTCTATTCTTTTACGCAGATATGTCACTCCCACTTTACCTTGCCACTGACAGCTCAGACAATGGGATAGGTGGTGCTCTGTTTAAAAAAAAAGTGGTTGACAGAAAGATAGAACACCGTAGTATGTCGTTTGCGAGTAGGATTCTGACTAAGCATGAGCAGGCCTTTTGTATATGTGAAAAGGAATTGTTGGTAGTGGTGTGGAGGTTCATGAAGTTCTGGATATACTTGGAAGGGCATGAGGCCATTGTAATGACAGACAATAAATCCCTTAGTTATTTGCAGCATTGTAAGCTGTTGAATTAGAGGCTCACTAGGTGGGCAATGTTCTTACAAAATTTCCAGTACTAGATAGAGTATGATAGGAGCACTGAAAATATGGTCGCAGGTTGCTCTCTCACGTTTGCCAGTTGGAAGTGACAGGAAAAGTGAAGAAGAGGAAGAGTGTACAGAATTTATGATGTATATGATGGGTGTGGAAGGAGAAAAAGGGATTAGGAGCACATGCAAGGACATGAGGCGAATACAGAATGCGGATGCAATTTTGAAGTTAGTTAAGACCAGACTGCGTACAAAGGGCTATGGGAAGTTGGAGAGATATTACCAGATATTTGAAGGGGTGTATTTCGCAGAAAGAACGAAAGCAAATAGGAGTGGCGACTGTGCTGGTCTGAGGAACATGTCCAGTCACTGATTAATTATGTGCATCTGAGCCATGTGCACTATGGGCACAAAAATGTGTAGGGACAAGACTATGTGGTGTTCAATAACATGGACTGCAGGGTGTGAAACAACTAAATGCTTGTGACAGGTGCCAGCGAGTAAAACACAACACCATTACCAGTCAAGGGGAGATGCAAAACATCTTGCCGAAAAACACTAAAGAGCTCGTAGCAATTGATGTGGTCAGCCCAAGTAGTAGGTGTGTACAAAAGTGCATTCTGCTGGTGATTGACGTATTCTCCAAACACGTAAAGCTGTCTGGGATGAAAAAGGCCACTAGTGGGGCAATGATTAAAAAACTGGAGTCCTACGATGAAATTGGTAACACAAAACCAGTGCTCTGACAATGGGTCCCAATTCACCTCCAAGGCATGGAAGAACTTTATGGAGCAGAGAGGTGTGAAACATGTAAGGAGCTCAGTTTACCACCCAGCAGGAAATCCCACTAAGACGCAAATGCGTGAGCTGGGACAATTGTGCAGGACATACAGCAGAAACAGACATATCCTATGTAGCCACATTTGAGGACGTCATGAACAGTGTGAAAAGCAGTGCCACTGGGTTCACACCTTATGAAGTAATGTGGAATAAAAAGGCAGCCAACCTGTTGTGTACATAGTTCCGCGTAGTCAGCGTGTACACAACTTTCCCACTAGAACACATCCCACTAAGCACAACAGCGCAGACACAGCGCTTGTTCTTCTCCGCACTACGAGATGGCGCTGCCTTAGAGACGGACCAGATTCTGCTTCCGCCGATCTACGTATTAATATGTAACACAGCCAATGAGATTGCTGCAAATGTAGAACCTTTTCTCCTCGTGGATCACACTCACACAGTGATACCTGAACTCGCGTGGTATTATAACGAGTGGGCAGACCTCCTATCAGTCAGTCTGCATTTGTCTCTATGAGTCTACATTTGTCTGCACCAGTCTGTACCAGTCTGCATTAGTCTGTACCAGTTTATTGTCAAGTTTCAATCTGCTACTCGAAGCGTGCAAGTGGCATTTCTATCGTCTGACCTAATGGCAGAAGATAAACACGCTACGATAAGACCTCGAGACATATTGCTGACACTCGCCTACTTCGTTAGAGCGACGAGTCAAATAATCTGATGGTGTGTGTACCAAAGGTCTTACAGTACGCACACCACACAACCTGATAGCTGAGGCAGTGAGCTTCCCACCAGGGACATCTATTTCTGAACAAGTGACAGTAGGTAATTATTGAAGTGGCAAAAGGGCCCTCACGGAGAAAACATAGGTATGATTTAAGACACAAGCCTACAAAGTACAAGGTGGGTGACCTAGTATTAGTAACGACAAAAGAACAGTCAAAGGATTTAGATGGTGAGATCAAAAAGCTTTTTGAATTGTACCATGGACCATTTGTTGTGGTAAAACTGCCCTCACGCAAATGCTTACATGTTGTAGTATCATAAGTCACATAAGCCTTTGGGACTCAGGAATTTAACTGAGTTTCGACTGCACAAACAGCCACTGCAATTGTGTTGAATCCCTATTTTTAATAGTAAGATTAGGTGTTTACTAAATGGTGCCTATATATTAAGAATAATTTATCATGTGATGTTAGCTAAGTCTTTTTTTTTTCTTTGCAAGAGACTCCGAGCTGTATACTATCTATTTATGTGTTTAGTTTGAAGAATTTTGTGGATTGCCTAGTGGTTTTCCTGTTTATCTTGGTAAAAGTATAGTGGTATTTGAAGTTGTGGAACAGCTGGTTGACACAGGTAATTCTCTCATAATGAGTAGAGATACAGGGTACAGCGGTTGTAGTCCCTGTGCAGCACTTGTTTGTACATGATAGGATGTGAACATGAGAGAGGGATGTTGAGTGACATTTTTTTTTATTGTTTGTAATGATACGAATATTTACTCAATTTTTCATTAGTGGTGACTGTGATTTGGTCACACACCATTTATTTTTATTTTTATTTTTTTTGCGTGGGGGTGGAAATAGTTAAGTGTGGGATTGACCGATGAGAATATGGAATTGAATGGTACTCATATGTTCTTGTATCCATTGAAGAAATGTTTACATTTAGGGGATATATATTTCTTTTTTAAATTTTTGTTTGTATGTTTAGGATTACTTAGTTTCAGGGGAATATAGGCTGATTTGTGGATTTTGTTGTGTCATGGGGTATTTCATATATTTGATTTTATTCAGTTTTCAGTGCTGTAATTTGCATTGGCCATTGAGCAGCAGTTAGATTATTGTTTGGGTTAAAAGTAGAGATGGGGTTGTTGCTGGAACCTACCATGGTACCAGTCATATATTAAACTTTCAGTGCTGTTCTGGTCGCATATTTTCTTAGTTTCACTTTTGTTAGAGAAACCTTTTCTCAATGTTGTACAGTTGCAACGATTTGAGCCGTTTCTGTTCCTGAATGGAAAAAATTGTTGCAGTCAAAGAAAAGTCTGTAGCCGCCAGTATGTATTTCTTGGAACACGGCCATCTGTATGTTTGTGTCAGGTTTCACCCTGAAATTTGGCTTCAACTATGTCAAGTCTGGATATTAAAGAGGGTGGATTTACATTCGACCAGTTCTTGGTACCCGGACACCTTTACTGATAGGAAATTGATATGGTGAATTTCGTTTGTCCCTGGTAGAATCAGGTTAGCTGACTGGCAAGAGAAGTTGAGAAAAGGCGCATGAGGTCTGAGCTGCAACACTGATGCAAGTCAGAGGCACACCACTGAAGACAAATAATGGTGTAGTGCTTACTATATGTGCTGTGTAATTTCTACTAAGGAATATAGTGCTTCGAAATAAATCGAAGGAAAAGAAAAAGGACAATATTTAGAGGACTTTCAAGAAGAATTGATGGTCCACCTTCAATTCGTTTGTGTGGTTACTCACAACCTTCGGCCAGTCATATCAGCATTATGGTAATCCTGATGAATAAAAGTATTTAGTGTAAGTTTTCTTAAGTTAGGGTAGGAAGTGCTGCCGCATAAGGTAATATAAGAACTTGCTCATTTCGATTTTTCTGCCATCGTATGTAGAGTTTATTTCGTTCCTGCAGGTACAGATTGGGTTTGATGTTACTTGCAACACCACGCACTGTGCTTATGGAGTAGAAAGTGGGGGAACTGTGACCATTCAAGCTGTGGGTGGAGATTAGAGCGGCCGTTTCACGCCGCAGAGCAGGTGGCTGGCGGTTGCTACGGGGCCGTGACGAACGGCTAGCGTCTACGTGGCCTGGGAAAAACCCGAGAGCTTGGCAGCGGCGCATATGGCCGTGTCTGTGCGGTTGGAGAAATGTATATGCCAGAGAAAAGTCGATAAAGGAAAACAGAGCGACACGGAGGTGAGAGTTGGCACTCATGGACAGAAAAATATGTCAATCTAAATTATGTAGACGAGCCACACAAATACTTAATAATTTAAAAGTTATTGTTGTTTCAAAAACTGCAAATTTATAGAAGTTCAAAAGTTATTGCCTTGGCAATGCTTTGGCCGATTAATTGAACAAAGTGTCTACGGATGCTGCTAGCAGAGCTGCATCGAGAAATCATAGCTGATTCAGCATAGTGTGTACGATTTTTGAATGAGAAGTCGGAATATGGGATTCGACAGAGAAACTGCGTTTTTGGTAATAAATAAATTCAAAGAGACGAAACTAGTGGTAGCACTCGAAACTTTAAAGTGGTAGATGAGTAATTATGTATTTTTATTTGTTTGTTTATGTTTAGTATCAAAAATCTGGGAAAAGCAAAATCATGCCACAAGAACATTTGTGAAAAACGGTGGCAGATACAAAAAATTGGACTGTAATTATTATTGGCAAATATATCACATGTGTTTTTGTGTTTACTTTTAGAATATTCGTAATTTTTGTCAAACATTGTTTTGAGCTACGCAATTGTTTCGAGGGTAGTTACGGCGGCCATCTTTGAGGACGGTGGGTTCTGAGCGATGCTAAAAGCCGAACGTGCCGCGCATCTGGCGGGAGTAATTGGTAGTCACGTTCGAAAGCGATCAATTGGAGAGCAATATAGTGAGTGGTTTAGGACAGCAGACAAGAGTGTATTTTGTGAATTGTGAACAGCCTGTCGAGTGCCATGATCGCGACATATGAATTTTATAGTGAAGTGTTGAAGCATCAGTTGTTAAAGGCCGCCCTTATGTAAAAGGCCTCAGACTGCATTTTAAGTGTTAACTCAATATACTGATGTCTATTCGTGGAAAAATAAAAATAAACTACCTGTTCAAATTCTAAATCAACGCGTGTGACTCAATATTTTATATTTCACCACAATACCTGCCTGCATTGCTTTTTATATTTTATTTCAGCTTAAATTGAGTTTACGACAGGTGTGAGCTTGCACACTTTGACGAAAAACATAGCCAAACACTAAGACCAGCCACATCTCCGGGCAGCTCAGTTAAGCCTTTGTGCGATAGCGCGTGGGGGCTCGAGCCAAACCATTCAAACTTCAATGTGTAGTGCCCAGTACAGTCGTATACCTACACTCAAGATCTCATAGCAGTTGTTATATTTTCATTAGCTTAAACATTATTCATTTATTTACTAAGGTAATCGATATATGAAGTTGTAACATTGTTGCAAGGAAGTACTTATGACCTGAAACTTCCTGACAGATTAAAACTGTGTGCCGGACCGAGACTCGATCTTGGGACCTTTGCCTTTCGCGGGCAAGTGCTCTACCAACTGAGCTACCCAAGCACGACTCACGCTCCGTCCTCACAGCTTTACTTCTACCAGTACCTCGTCTCCTACCTTCCACACTTTACAGACCTGCTGACTTCTCCTAATATCTGTATCGGAAAAAACTACTGTCATTAGCAAATATTTATTATGTAGATTACTAGTTTCGTGGCGCAACAACTGTGCTCTCCGTACATACTACCTCGTTCTCATGTCTAGCCACAGCGCCACGTACTGCAGTCCACCTGCAACGCCATATGTTCCACCGCCTCCTTCAGCCAGCGTGGGAACTGAAACCCCGACTGCGTGCGTTCTACAGCACCGCTTCACTCAATGAATGCTACATGATATCTGCAGATGCGCTACGAAATTGTAAAATCAGAAATCAAAGAAATAAAATGATTCTTGACCCAAGGAGTCCCTTAGAATCTTGCATCTGAACCCATACTTACACATTCTTGCTCCTGGCTCGTCGCAGCTTTACAGTGTGCTCGGCACAACCAAAAAGTCAAAGGTGTAATAGATACATTTGACTCTAGTGAATCGACTTTTATTGATACAGTCAAGGCGATTGTTAAGAATAACAAGATTGTTATGTACTTGGTATTTTCAAGGGCTCACTTCCAACATTTGTGTGTTGCAATTCAATGCGTGAAGTACCGATCTCTACCATTGAAAGATGCCGTAGGCGTGGTCTCTGAGATGAAGATGTATCTGCAGCAAATACCTTATTCAGTGGTTAGAGCATGCGTCACTAAAATACATACTACTCTTTTGAGGAATAGCGTATATGTATATACGAAGAAAATGTCCGCCATTATTCAGGGGGAGGTAATGGAAGATGGATTGTACACGGGACCACGGGCAGTAATTTGTGCTGACGAAATGTGCACTATTGACCTCATGTACTGCAGATAAATCTTTCTCACTGTAATAAAATATAGTGACAGACAATATAAAAAACTCCACTTCACAATACTTAAAATGCTGTTAATTGTGTACTGCAATAGCCAAACATAATATAAAGTATATTGCTAGTTTACGTTAGGACACAGATTGCGGTTTGTTTTTTCCGAATGTTTATATAAGGAATACTTAATTGTTGATCTTCGACAAGGAACCAGAATAACTGTGCGAAACTTATAATAAAGTTTTTTGTGTTAATGGTAGTATTCACAATACTTTTCACTAAAAACGATAAAATTGTTTAAACTTAAAAAGGGGTATTCCTAGAAAATAAAGGGCCAAGATCCATAAATAATTATAATCTTGAGTTGCGTAACACAGTCGTCAAACACCTTAATTGTGGCTTTGTTAGGCTACTCCGTTGGAATTGCCCTTAGACGCCTGTAAACAGATATCATATTAATATCATTATCATTCGTGTACATATTAGCTATGCCAGATATGAATGCCACATCTTTGCTTTGGAGGAGCGTATCCAGTACGAATTCAGTCTCTCCACCATGGAATTGAATTAAATCTAAGACAAAGAAATATATCTAACTGAAAGCTAAAATCTGAGAGGACTGTGACGTACCCTTCTTGTCGTGCGAGAAATTAATTGTCCAGTGGTTTTGACAAATTCTGCCATTGTGATAGCGAATCTTCATTTACATTATTATTGTTTGGTACTGGTCCTGGGGTAAGCGCTAAGTTTTGAACTACCTTAATAAAGTTGTTCGGGATATTTTGGCCTTCTTAAAGTTTGTGTTGGAAACGCATTGATAATACTGGATTTGAATTATTTCTGTTGGGTATTCACAAAACTTTATACTTTCTGTCTGGTACTAAGTGTTACTTGCCGTGCGAAATTCAGTTTTCCGTCGGTCCCATTTCGATCCGAGAGTTATTTTATTTGGCCCAAAATTACCGTTGGGGACGTTAAAAGTTTGTTGCTACCCATAGTCTGTATGACTGGCAATGATGATGAGGTAACTGACTTGGGATAACAATGTTCATCCTTCTGATAGAAGAAAAAAAAACTGGATTTCTCCTTTCGATATTAGCATTCCTCCTTTCGATGTTACTTGTTGTACATCTCCAGGCCTTAACTGACGCTGAGAAGGGCGGGGGGGACACATTGCCAATCGTACACACGATTCTATCAGTAGCCAAGATCTGCCAAACTGGTTTCCAGAGACTGTAATAGCGATGTTGTGTCTCCATCCATCAGATCCTTGGCGGTTGCTAGTAAATACACTCCTGGAAATTGAAATAAGAACACCGTGAATTCATTGTCGCAGGAAGGGGAGACTTTATTGACACATTCCTGGGGTCAGATACATCACATGATCACACTGACAGAACCACAGGCACATAGACACAGCCAACAGAGCATGCACAATGTCGGCACTAGTACAGTGTATATCCACCTTTCGCAGCAATGCAGGCTGCTATTCTCCCATGGAGACGATCGTAGAGATGCTGGATGTAGTCCTGTGGAACGGCTTGCCATGCCAATTCCACCTGGCGCCTCAGTTGGACCAGCGTTCGTGCTGGACGTGCAGACCGCGTGAGACGACGCTTCACCCAGTCCCAAACATGCTCAATGGGGGACAGATCCGGAGATCTTGCTGGCCAGGGTAGTTGACTTACACCTTCTAGAGCACGTTGGGTGGCACGGGATACATGCGGACTTGCATTGTCCTGTTGCAACACCAAGTTCTCTTGCCGGTCTAGGAATGGTAGAACGATGGGTCGATGACGGTTTGGATGTACCGTGCACTATTCAGTGTCCTCTCGACGATCACCAGAGGTGTACGGCCAGTGTAGGAGATCGCTCCCCACACCATGATGCCGGGTGTTGGCCCTGTGTGCCTCGGTCGGATGCAGTCCTGATTGTGGCGCTCACCAGCACGGCGCCAAACACGCATACGACCATCATTGGCACCAAGACAGAAGCGACTCTCATCGCTGAAGACGACACGTCTCCATTCGTCCCTCCATTCACGCCTGTCGCGACACTACTGGAGGCGGGCTGCACGATGTTGGGGCGTGAGCGGAAGACGGCCTAACGGTGTGCGGGACCGTAGCCCAGCTTCATGGAGACGGTTGCGAATGGTCCTCGCCGATACCCCAGGAGCAACAGTGTCCCTAATTTGCTGGGAAGTGGCGGTGCGGTCCCCTACGGCACTGCGTAGGATCCTACGGTCTTGGCGTGCATCCGTGCGTCGCTGCGGTCCGGTCCCAGGTCGACGGGCACGTGCACCTTCCGCCGACCACTGCCGACAACATCGATGTACTGTGGAGACCTCACGCCCCACGTGTTGAGCAATTCGGCGGTACGTCCACCTGGCCTCCCGCATGCCCACTATACGCCCTCGCTCAAAGTCCATCAACTGCACATACGGTTCACGTCCACGCTGTCGCGGCATGCTACCAGTGTTAAAGACTGCGATGGAGCTCCGTATGCCACGGCAAACTGGCTGACACTGACGGCGTCGGTGCACAAATGCTGCGCAGCTAGCGCCATTCGACGGCCAACACCGCGGTTCCTGGTGTGTCCGCTGTGCCGTGCGTGTGATCATTGCTTGTACAGCCCTGTCGCAGTGTCCGGAGCAAGTATGGTGGGTCTGACACAGCAGTGTCAATGTCTTCTTTTTTCCATTTCCAGGAGTGTAGTTGCAGAAACAACATCATTGTTACAGTCTACGGGAACTATGTAATAAATAACATCGAATGGACGGCTGCAAGTGTTCTATTTTATTACATGGGATAAGAATGTTCATTTCCTTTTGTGACTTCGTACCGTTAGAGATGTTGATGGTTTTGCCCGAAGTGGTACGTATGTCAGGATATTACGACGTTTCCAGGGACTACGTGTGCATACACTGTATGTTGTACATTTCATTTGAGTGATTGTTGGTTCTTATGCCACGTGTTCTAACGCACTGGCTTGCTCTGTCAGACGCACTGCGGACGCTCTCAGTAATCAGAGGGGTTGTCGGCTAGCACGAGGGCAAACAGCGGCTGTCTGCTCCTCACACTCATTAACAACATTGCGGGACAGAACAAAGAGCGCAGCCTCAGCGGCTGCAACATTGTTTAAGAATGTGACCGTAGTGCAGGCAGTTACTAACAACAGCGCAGGATATCTTTCAAGTATTATTCGGTAGGAATAATGGATGTGTATGATGTCCTTAGGTTAGTTAGGTTTAAGTAGTTCTAGGTTCTAGGGCACCCGTGGTCTAGGGATAGCCGGCACGGTAGCTCAGCGTGTTCGGTCAGAGGGTAGTAACGAACTTCAATGGGCGTCAGGTGACGTCCGCCACGAACAATTGAAACGAACAATAACGAACAAAATGAGATTACAAAAAAAGGGGTAGCGTCTTTGATTCATAATCAAAACGTCTTCGATCCCGGGTTCGATCACCACCACTGTCTAAATTTTGATAAATAATCAGCATTGGCGGCCGAAGACTTCCGGCATAAGAAGTCAGCCTCATTTTGCCAACAGCCTTCTCAAAGAGGGCGGAGGGGCGGATAGAGGTTCAGGGAACTCTCTTGTCCTAGGGGTGGGAAATTGCCCCTAAAGGCGGAAGAATCAGCAATGATCAACGACATGAGGATGCAGAAGGCAATGGAAACCACTGCATTACAGACACGTAACGTGTATCCACAGGACATGTGGCCTGTAGTTGAAGAAGTCTCATGACGATCTCTCCATTGGCAAAAGAATCCGGAATAGTCCCCCATTCGGATCTCCGGGATGGGACTGCCAAGGGGGAGGTTACCATGAGAAAAAGATTGAATAATCAACGACAGGATAACGTTCTACGACTCGGGGCGTGGAATGTCAGAAGCTTGAACGTGGTAGGGAAACTAGAAAATCTGAAAAGGGAAATGCAAAGGCTCAATCTAGATATAGTAGGGGTCAGTGAAGTGAAGTGGAAGGAAGACAAGGATTTCTGCTCAGATGAGTATCGGGTAATATCAACAGCAGCAGAAAATGGTATAACAGGTGTAGGATTCGTTATGAATAGGAAGGTAGGGCAGCGGGTGTGTTACTGTGAACAGTTCAGTGACCGGGTTGTTCTAATCAGAATCGACAGCAGACCAACACCGACAACGATAGTTCAGGTATACATGCCGACGTCGAAAGCTGAAGATGAACAGATAGAGAAAGTGTACGAGGATATTGAAAGGGTAATGCAGTATGTAAAGGGGGACAAAAATCTAATAGTCATGGGCGACTGGAATTCAGTTGTAGGGGAAGGAGTAGAAGAAAAGGTTACAGGAGGATATGGGCTTGGGACAAGGAATGAAAGAGGAGAAAGACTAATTGAGTTCTGTAACAAGTTTTAGCTAGTAATAGCGAATACCCTGTTCAAGAATCACAAGAGGAGGAGGTATACTTGGAAAAGGCCGGGAGATACGGGAAGATTTCAATTAGATTACATCATGGTCATACAGAGATTCCGAAATCAGATACTGGATTGTAAGGCGTAGCCAGGAGCAGATATAGACTCAGATCACAATATAGTAGTGATGAAGAGTAGGCTGAAGTTCAAGACATTAGTCAGGAAGAATCAATACGCTAAGAAGTGGGACACGGAAGTTCTAAGGAATGACGAGATACGATTGAAGTTCTCTAACGCTATAGATACGGCAATAAGGAATAGCGCAGTAGGCAACACAGTCTCTAAAAATGGCCATCACAGAAGTTGGGAAGGAACACATAGGTACAAAGAAGGTAGCTGCGAAGAAACCATGGGTAACAGAAGAAATACTTCAGTTGATTGATGAAAGGAGGAAGTACAAACATGTTCGGGAAAATCAGGAATACAGCAATACAAGTCGCTGAGGAATGAAATAAATAGGAAGTGCAGGGAAGCTAAGACGAAATGGCTGCAGGGAAAATGTGAAGACATCGGAAAAGATACGATTGTCGGAAGGACAGACTCAGCATACAGGAAAGTCAAAACAACCTTTGGTGGCATTAAAAGCAACGGTGGTAACATTAAGAGTTCAACGGGAATTCCACTGTTAAATGCAAAGGAGAGAGCAGATAGGTGGAAAGAATACATTGCAAGCCTCTATGAGGGTGAAGATTTGTCTGATGCGATAGAAGAAGAAACAGGAATTGATTTAGAAGAGATAGGGGATCCAGTATTAGAATCGGAATTTAAAAGAGCTTTGGAGGACTTAAGGTCAAATAACGCAGATGGGATCGATAATATTCCATCAGAATTTCTAAAATCATTAGGGGAAGTGGCAACAAAACGACTATTCACGTTGGTGTGTAGAATATATGAGTCTGGCGACATACCGTCTGACTTTCGGAAAAGCATCATCCACACAATTCCGAAGACTTGCTGACAAGTACGAGAATTAGCGCATTATCAGCTTAACAGCTCATGCATCGAAGCTGCTTACAAGAATAATATACAGAAGAATGGAAAAGAAAATTGAGAATGCGCTAGGTGACGATCAGTTTGGCTTTAGGAAAAGTAAAGGCACGAGAGAGGCAATTCTGACGTTACGGCTAATAAAGGAAGCAAGGCTAAAGAAAAGTCAAGACACGTTCATAGGATTTGTGGACCTGGAAAAAGCGTTCGACAATATAAAATGGTACATGCTCTTCAAGATTCTGAAAAAAGTAGGGGTAAGCTATAGAGAGAGACGGGTCATATACAATATGTACAACAACCAAGAGGGAATAATAAAAGTGGACGATCAAGAACGAAGTGCTCGTATTAAGAAGGGTGTAATACAAGGTTGTAGCCTTTCGCCCCTACTCTTCAATCTGTACATCGAGGAAGCAATGATGGAAATAAAAGAAAGGTTCAGGAGTGGAATTAAAATACAAGGTGAAAGGATATCAATGATACGATTCGCTGATGACATTGCTATCCTGAGTGAAAGTGAAGAAAAATTAAATGATCTGCTGAACAGAATGAACAGTCTAATGAGTTCACAGTATGGTTTGAGAGTAAATCGGAGAAAGACGAAGGTAATGAGAAGTAGTAGAAATGAGAACAGCGAGAAACTTAACATCAGGATTGATGGTCACAAAGTAGATGAAGTTAAGGAATTCTGCTACCTAGGCAGTAAAATAACCAATGACGGACGGAGCAAGGTGGACATCAAAAGCAGACTCGTTATGGCAAAAAAGGCATTTCTGGCCAGGAGAAGTCTACTAATATCAAATACCGGCCTTAATTTGAGGAAGAAATTTCGGAGGATGTGCGTCTGGAGTACAGCATTGTATGGTAGTTAAACATGGACTGTGGGAAAACCGGAACAGAAGAGAGTCGAAGCATTTGAGATGTAGTGCTATAGACGAATGTTGAAAATTAGGTGGACTGATAAGGTAAGGAATGAGGAGGTTCTACGCAGAATCGGAGAGGAAAGGAATATGTGGAAAACACTGATAAGGAGAAGGGACAGGATGATAGGACATCTGCTAAGACACGAGGGAATGACTTCCATGGTACTAGAGGGACCTGTAGAGGGCAAAAACTATAGTGGAAAACAGAGATTGGAATACCTCAAGCAAATAATTGAGGACGTAGGTTGGAAGTTCTACTCTGAGATGAAGAGGTTAGCACAGGAAAGGAATTCGAGGCGGGCCGCATCAAACCAGTCAGTAGTCTGATGACCAAAAAAAAGGTGGTAGGGTACTAATGACCTGAGATGTTAAGTCCCTTAGTGCTGAGAGGCACTTCAACCATTTTTTGATAACATGTTCACTTATAAGCTCAAATGTGAAGTATTTTATTTTTCTGAATATAATCTACACCACTTGAAATTGTTAAAATTTTTACTTGCATTACCTCAAGATCTAATAAAATCCGTAACTTTTTATATAGAAGGTTTTGGATTGCTGTGTTATAAAGGTTAAATTACGTGTTTGTATTGGTAGCACTGTCAAAAACAGTATAGTATCGTTTAATAGCATAACTCGCGTTGTATGTCGAAGTACTCACTTTTTTCCAAGGAAAAGTGACGAAAAGGTTGGTAAATCTCTCAAAAAGTAAAGTATGACGCCAAAACGAAGTGTTTTTAATAAACGTGGGTTTTATGGGAATAGATTTCCGAATAAAGGGAAACATTGTGTTCAACATGTGGAGTGTGAAGTTACAGAGAATGAAATACAGGCAAACTCGTTATTAGCTAGGGAAACACCCATTAGTGTTTCGAAGATTGAAATAAAACGTTTTGATACACAGTTTTCTCAAAACGAAAGTGATGTAAATGGTAGATTAGGTTATATTCTGATAGATTTACACATCCTAAAAATTTTAATGCTTGTTGTAAAATATATGAAGGGCAAGTTATTTTACATGAAGACAGTGAGGTATCAAATGGACTAGCCAGGAAACCTATCATTAATTGTGCCAGTTGTAAATATAATCGTTCATTTTGGAATTCTGATAAGTTTAAAGATAATTATTTTCAAGTAAATGTTAGGTGGTTTTATGCATTGAGAGCTATTGGCAAAGGACACACTGCAGCAGAAACAATGTATGCTGTGATGAATATGCCAAGCCCACCTTGTAAAATCGACAAGTATGCAGGATTTATTGGAGCTGCTGTGGAATCTGTTGCATGTGAGTCAATGAAGGGTGCTGCAAACGAAGCTGTTCAAATAAATGATGGTATGACTCACATACCTGTAGCTTTCGACGGCACTTTGCAGAAGTACAGTTATAAGAATTCTGTTGCTACGGTGACCAGTGTGGATACTGGAAAGGTAATATATTTCCACATTTTAACCGAACATTGTCATAAGTGTAAATCAGGAAATGAGGAAGGGCATATCTGTGACAGAAATCAAGAAGGAACAATTAGTGGTATGGAGGCATCTGCAGCTACTGAAATTTTTAGTCGATCTGTGAACGAAAGGGGAGTGTGCTACATTAACTTCTTAGGTGATGGAGTCTCAAAGGCAAATAACAGCGTATAAGCCGCTTAGTCTAATGGTGAGAAGATTATCACAAAACTGGAATCTGTTAGTCATGTGCAGAAGTGAATGGATACCAGATGATGAAGTTGAAACAAAGCTTGAGACAAGAAACTTTCTGATCGTAAAAACATACAAGGCAGGCTGACAGACAAAATGATTAACTACAGCAGTATTATGGAATGGACATTAGAAATAATACTGAGGATTTTTTGAAAATGGAGCAGGCAGTATGGGCTACTTTCTTCCACGACTGTCAATTGATGAAAAACCAGTACAGCCTCCTGGACTTGATTCATGGTGCAATTACCGCAATGCCCAGTACTCATACAGTTAGTACAGCCATAAACATTCCATCCCAGCAGCAGTCATGGATATCATAAAACCTATTTACATACACCTGGCAATTCCTGAATTACTGAAGAAGTGTCTGCTTGATCAGACTAGAAATCCCAATAAGTCGTTCAATAATCTTATTTGCACTCACTTACCAAAAAGAAACGTTTTTGTTAGAATGAAGACTCTAAAGTGAAGGGTCAGTGATGCTGTTACTGATTTTAATTATGGCAACATTAGTAGGGTGAAAGTTTTACAGCACATGGGAATTAATCCCGGAGCAAACTGCATGAGAGAACTTGAACGAATGGACCAGGATCGCATTGATAAAGCAGAGTATGCAGCACAGTTGGCCACTAAGGAGTCCCGAAACAAGGAAAGAAAAAAAAAAACTTGAAGGAAGATCAAGAGGATGATATACAGTATGGTGCACGGTACTTCTGAGTGAATACAAATAAAAAATAAGCATACATTGAGTTACAGTCTTTTGAAACTTTAGAAGCTGTTCCTGAAAATTTACATTTTCTGTGGCATTTTTCCCTATATCTCAGAAACAACTTCGAGTAGAGTATTCAAATTTTCAGGGAGTAATAGCATACATATTCTGAGTATACTGAAAAAAAGAACATAATGTTATGTATAATTAAATTATAACATACAAAATATTTTAACTGTGTAACTTTAAAAAATGTATTTCCAAAAGTAGTGGCTGAAATGCAATTATTGTAGTTCAGTAGACGCAGAACATACAGTTTAATGTCCTGTAAAAGTTTCATGTCAATGGCTACAGTGGTTCCTGAAATACAGAGAAGCCAAGTCACTAAATTTAATATTGCCGGGATATGGCGTTCCAAGTCCCCTCAATACACTCCTGGAAATGGAAAAAAGAACACATTGACACCGGTCTGTCAGACCCACCATACTTGCTCCGGACACTGCGAGAGGGCTGTACAAGCAATGATCACACGCACGGCACAGCGGACACACCAGGAACCGCGGTGTTGGCCGTCGAATGGCGCTAGCTGCGCAGCATTTGTGCACCGCCGCCGTCAGTGTCAGCCACTTTGCCGTGGCATACGGAGGTTCATCGCAGTCTTTAACACTGGTAGCATGCCGCGATAGCGTGGACGTGAACCATATGTGCAGTTGACGGACTTTGAGCGAGGGCGTATAGTGGGCATGCGGGAGGCCGGGTGGACGTACCGCCGAATTGCTCAACACGTGGGGCGTGAGGTCTCCACAGTACATCGATGTTGTCGCCAGTGGTCGGCGGAAGGTGCACGTGCCCGTCGACCTGGGACCGGACCGCAGCGACGCACGGATGCACGCCAAGACCGTAGGATCCTACGCAGTGCCTTAGGGGACCGCACCGCCACTTCCCAGCAAATTAGGGACACTGTTGCTCCTGGGGTATCGGCGAGGACCATTCGCAACCGTCTCCATGAAGCTGGGCTACGGTCCCGCACACCGTTAGGCCGTCTTCCGCTCACGCCCCAACATCATGCAGCCCGCCTCCAGTGGTGTCGCGACAGGCGTGAATGGAGGGACGAATGGAGACGTGTCGTCTTCAGCGATGGGAGTCGCTTCTGCCTTGGTGCCAATGATGGTCGTATGCGTGTTTGGCGCCGTGCAGGTGAGCGCCACAATCAGGACTGCATACGACCGAGGCACACAGGGCCAACACCCGGCATCATGGTGTGGGGAGCGATCTCCTACACTGGCCGTACACCTCTGGTGATCGTAGAGGGGGCACTGAATAGTGCACGGTACATCCAAACCGTCATCGAACCCATCGTTCTACCATTCCTAGACCGGCAAGGGAACTTGCTGTTGCAACAGGACAATGCACGTCCGCATGTATCCCGTGGCACCCAACGTGCTCTAGAAGGTGTAAGTCAACTACCCTGGCCAGCAAGATCTCCGGATCTGTCCCCCATTGAGCATGTTTGGGACTGGATGAAGCGTCGTCTCACGCGGTCTGCATGTCCAGCACGAACGCTGGTCCAACTGAGGCGCCAGGTGGAAATGGCATGGCAAGCCGTTCCACAGGACTACATCCAGCATCTCTACGATCGTCTCCATGGGAGAATAGCAGCCTGCATTGCTGCGAAAGGTGGATATACACTGTACTAGTGCCGACATTGTGCATGCTCTGTTGGCTGTGTCTATGTGCCTGTGGTTCTGTCAGTGTGATCATGTGATGTATCTGACCCCAGGAATGTGTCAATAAAGTTTCCCCTTCCTGGGACAATGAATTCACGGTGTTCTTATTTCAATTTCCAGGAGTGTAGTTGCACTATCGCTCGGAGGATGGCATTCATGTATCGTACAGCCGTTATGGCGCCTTCCATGATCACCAGCGGCGTACGTCGGTGCCACGTAATGCCACCCCAAAGCAGCAGGGAGCCTCCACCTTGCTGCACTTGCTCGACAGTGTGTCTAAGGCGTTCAGCCTGACCGGGTTGCCTCCAAACACGTCTGCTTGTGCACAACTGCTGGTGAAAGGGTTTCAGAAGCGAGGGAGTCTTCCTTACCATCGAGTGAGGTCTCTACTGATCTTGCCGGCCTGTGTGGCCTTGCGGTTCTAGGCGCTTCAGTCTGGAACCACGTGACCGCTACGGTCGCAGGTTCGAATCCTGCCTCGGGCATGGATGTGTGTGATGTCCTTAGGTTAGTTAGGTTTAAGTAGTTCTAAGTCCTAGGGGACTGATGACCACAGATGTTAAGTCCCATAGTGCTCAGATCCATTTTTTTTTACTGATCTTCCGGTATGTGCTATCACTCAGTAAGCTGTTCATTTTTTCATGATGGTCGTAACGACACATTAAAACAGTGGAATTACCTTTATCAGCTGGACTTTAAAAGATACATTAACCTGGCAAAATTTGGAACTATGCCATGCTCATGGAATCTTAATAAAAAAAAAACTTGAAAAGCTCATTAACCTCGTTCTCAAGTGTCTTAACTTGTCCAATCAGCTAACATTTAAAACCATCTCCTCTCCGAAGAGGTACTTAATTAGCATCTTCATGTTTTCGCAGCGTAAAGACTGCTCAATAAAATTTCGGGCGTGCATAAATGCAGCTTCTTCTTCTAATATTTCGGCTGAATACTTTCCAGCTATCTTCATTCAGAGTGAGCTGAGGTGACTAACGCTCCAGAACTTGCTCCGTCCTGTTACACCCGAGTATCGAACCACTGCATATGCGCCCAAAGATATACAAGGAGCCAGAGACGTTGATAGCCTACAAAGAGGCGTAGCATATGCCTGGCTGCGTAGTCGTTCCACACGGTAATATAGATGTCTCAAGAAAAAATGCACCGTCACGACGTCTTCGTGATTTAATTACAGAAATTGCTGGATTCCATGATGTGTCCAAGCTGAAGCCTCTATCTATATTAATTAAATTTGTGCTACTTCACTACTGAGTCCCAGAAGGATGAAGTTGAGGCTAAAATTTCGGCATTATCACACACCATAGAGTGCCCAGTGACAATACAGAGCTCGGCCACCGCAGATTTATTAGGTTCTAAGAGACGGGTGTACCTGCGATGCTCTGTGAATCTCTCCTGGACAGTACGTGTCGTCTGTCCGATGTATGAACGGCCGCACCCACAGGGGATCTTATAAACCCAAGCTTCCGGAGCACCAAATCATCTTAATGGAACCCAGGAGTGCTGCAATCTACGGTGGAGGCCGAATATCACTTTCACTTTGTGTTTACTGAGGATCCGTCCTATTTTTGACGAAAGGCTTCCCACGTATGGCAGGAAAGCCATGGATTTAAAACTTTCCGTATCTTCTTCCGCTTTTCTTGCGCCCACTGTTGATTTCATTTGTAGTGCCTTACGTATCTGCCGAGGAGAGTATCCGTTGGCTTCAAATACTCTTCTCAGGCGTAGAAGCTCGTCTTCCAGACTGCTCTCGTCAGCAACGACGTGTGCTCTCTGTACCAGAGTTCTGAGTACACTCATCGTGTGCGAAGGATGGTGACAGCTATTTGCACGTAAAGATAAATCCGTATGGGTCGGTTTTCGATACATTGCATGTCCTAAAGTGCCATCATCTTTGCGCCTTACCAACACATCGAAAAATGGAGTGTTTCCATGTTTTACGATTTCCATCGTCAACTGAATTTATCTGTGAAAGGAATGCAGATGATTTAAAAATAGCGGCTTCAGCTTGGAGAAATCATGGTTCTGGCAATTTCTGTAATTAAAGCGCAAGGACGTCGCGACGGTGCAGCTCTCCGTGACACATCGATATCACCGTATGGGACGACTGCGCAGCCATAGATGTAATTCCCATGCACATGTTACGCCTCTTTGTCGCCTATCAATGTCTCTGGCCACATGTGTATCTTCGGCCGCGTAGGCAGTGTTTCGGTCCTCGGGTTTAAAAGGACGGAGCAAGTGCTGGAGCGTTAGTCACCTCGGCCCACTCTGAAGATGGCTGGATGGTATTCATCCGAAATATTAGAAGAAGAAACTGAACTTATGTGGCTATACGCCCGTAATTTTATGGAACAAGCAAACAACTTGCATGTTCTCAACTCTAGAAAGTACTATACAAAGGTACTATACAAAGGAGAGCTACCATAAAGATCCCACATGCATTAACAATGTACATCATCCAGTCAATACCTGCTGATGTTGATAACTTCCTGTTGTCCCATAAAAATGCAATCGAGTGTGTAATAACAACATTGCACAATAGCCTTGAATAAGAAAATGAGTGTGAGAGACTTGTCCTCTGCCAGGCTAAAATAACTTCCTCATAAAATATTAGGTACATCATTGGGTATGAATTGCTTAAGAAAACGTTTGATTAAAAATTTCGCTGTAGAAAATCTTAGGACCGTATCAAACGTCGGCCATCCCTCTACGAAAAGTAAGGATTTTAGCAGAATGAAGAGTTCTGTTCCACCACAGGTGGAAGCTCACCCATCTCTGACATCTGCCCCATAAACTACACGGATGCCTGTAGCAGACGCGGAATGTACGTATATCAAAAGGTCACATTTTATGTGCTCCCACATGTATCACAATGTGTTTTTTCCAGGCATTTGTTCTGCAGATATAGCTTCATTTAAACGATAATCTATGTCCTGGACTAGAACCTAATCTTCGTACGGCAGAACTCTTAAGCAACAACAACGATATGTTTATAGAATGGTATATATCGGTTTCTTCGGCTACATTGTTCACCTCAAATACAAATCTGACTTAACAAACGCAAATAGACACTCAACATACTGAACAGAGCTCCTCTATACATACTTTGCGCCCTTGTCAACAGGTATCAGGTGCATTTCATACAAAGTTTTGGCAGATACTTGCCATTTTGTTATGGCAGTGTATAGCTTACGTGTCTTTTCGGCAGGCCACCTTCCGTGACACAGAATCGCCAACTAGATCTTACCAGCGACTGAATGTCGAGGCGCAGAGTGATGTGCTGCAGGTAAAGGAGCAGTGACAGCAGAATGGGGCACTCAGGAGAGCGCAGCCACTTTGGACGTGGACTGCTCATTGGATGTCACCCTGAATAACAGACCCATCAGCGACATGGTTAACATGTGGTTCGTTTATATAGCTTAAGAAATCGCTGAATTTTACACCATCGCAAAGTAGAGCAACAGTTCAGGAAAAATGATGGTACGTATTAGCACCTTTCAGACAATTTTTAATGGACAAAACATTTCTGAAATGATCGGGAGTGCCCACAATTCCCGCCATGAATGTAGTGGAGCACTCTTGGATGAGAACGTCGACGTGGCTCCAGACACCAGCGTCCAACACCGCGGCTCCTCCAACTTCAGCTTTCAGGAAGAATGGTTTACCATTCCTGCAGGACATTCAGGTACCTGCCACAAAGTGTACTCTGCACAGTTCAAGCCGCCATAACGGCGAAGAGTCGACACGTTCCGTACTCGTGTTGAACGACTGTGCTTCGCGTGGTGTCAGTGTTGCGTTGCGACGAAGAAACTGGTGCGTTTAACCGTTATTTTATGTAGTGTAGTCTCTGTAAAAGTTAAACCTGCTCGTTAGTGCAACTCCTCTTCTTTGTTATGCCGTGTAGCTTGTTTTAATCTGTGTTTTTTGTTTTATTACCGCCATCTGCTTTTGCTACCTTTTGGGAACGTTTATCTGCGTACACCAAAAGACATCAGTTACTGGTTTCAGACGTTCTGGTCTTCAGTTGTTCCTGCGGTTTTGTACCTCTGTTGCTCCTTCAACTAATAAGCTAAATGTCTCAGGGTGCTGTAAGACTTGTCTCTCTAACCCGTTTCATTACGGTGAAACGTTTCCAAAGAGTTCCTCACCGCGCATTCTTTCCGACAGATCTCTGCCGTATCTGTATCTTATTTGTGCACTTTATTTTTATCAGCCTCCAGCAGCACGAGATACAAAATGCTTCCACTTCCATTATTTTATGTTGTTGCACAGTTCACATTTTACTTTCGTAAAATGTCACGTGTTTGAGGGACATGATCTAATTGATACGTTTACAGCTTTTCTCGTTCAAGACTGCTTCATTGTTTGTCTTAATGTTTCTTCCAAAAATCACATCTGCCTCCTGTCAGTTGCTTCAGGAAGACATTGAATTAATATCAAGATGTATCACTCAGCAACCACCTACGGTGTTGCTTATGGCGAAGGTTATGCTATAACGGAAAATCACCCTTACCAACTACGACTTTATAATTAATTCCGTAAGAGATGTAGTGGCTGGTGTATTATCCTAGTGCATCAGAATGAGACGAAAGCTTCATGACACCAAAAAGCAGAGTATAGTGCCAGGATACACATACAGTCATTATTATAAACGTTTAAATGCACCCTAAGCGATGTAGATGCAGCCGCGTCAGTTAGTTTAATATCAGAGGCATGGGGCCGCGAATGTCGGGATGTAGTGCCTAAGCTGACGCCAAACACTGAACATGTGACACCACCAGATGACGTAACTCGGCGCACCTGCGGCGGTCGGCCCTCTCGATCCTGCACAACGGTGCCAATTTCGTGTTCCCGTTTATCTGTTGTAAACGTAGTAACTACAAAATTTCTGTTGTCGGTGTAGCTAAGCAAACGCCATTCCCAATTTGCCTTTCTTTCATTCTATCCCAGCTTCACTTTTTTTTCTTTTTACAACCTTTAGTGAAGAAAACCTAGGTCGCTTATTGGTAACGACGAAATTCCGGAGCTTAGAACGTACTTTGCAGTAAACGAGTGGCGATCGCGAGACTGGTAAATAAAGTAAAACATCTTAGCTCAAAGCAAACACACAACAGCGTAACGCAGTGAGGAAACCACTGCCTCCTGCACGCAAGTATCGAACCCTTGGCCCCGCAGGCTGAATTCGAGTACTTTGTCCCGGAGTCACACTGAGGTGAATACTGACTTGACTTGAGTTGGGACTACCAGCTGCGACACATCGATAGGCTCACGTGTGCGGACATACACCGCCTGGCGACGTCACGTGTCATTTTCTGTCGTCAACTTCTGGGCTATTTCCCGACGTTAGCGATCCATTGTGTCCTGTATCGAGCTACTTGCCTCACCGTCATATACGTCGCTTCGAACATTTTTAAACGTTAAAGGGATTAACCCTGTACAAAGAAGCTCAGTCAAGTAATTTTGTCTATCTAACTACAACTGGGCAGGCAGTGCTGGAGAAGTTAAGGCAGTCCTAAACTGAAAAAGGAAGAACGCTCGTGGTGAGGAGGAAGTCTGACTTCCTGGAAGGACTCATCACTTCTACAGTGTGCAGAGATTCACGTAGATTCTGTCCCAAAGAGCTACTTGTGTTTGTATTATTAGTAACATATTTGTACTCCGAATAGTTTTAACGCACTTTATGGAAAAATAAATATACCTGGCCATATCTGCACACTGAATTATTATAAAGGCTAGAACTATGCTCTACAAGGTGAAAAGTATTTAAACCGACAAACTCTGGGAGGTTGTAGGGGACATCAAAACAAATATTTTTCCCTAATGTCATTTTTTCCTATGAGGAGTATTTAAACCGGTAGAGGAACATTTATCTGTTGGCAAATTAATTAAACCAACAAATACTTTTCCATTTGTTTATGACCAACAGACAACACAGCCCAATTTCAGCTACATTAGATTTTAAAAAATGACTCCATTGACACGTAAACAGAGGTTACACCGTAGGATCATGTACTGTCTGACACGGTAAAAAAAAACCTGGAGTATCCTGAATTGTTCCTGCTGCTCCTACTATCCGGGCAACCAGATCCTCTTCTGATCCAACAGGAGTTGCGTAAACAAGGCTGCGCGTCTCTCCCCACACAAAGTCCAGAGGGGTCATATCTGGGGATCGAGAAGGCAATGGTACAGTACCACCTCTGCCAATCTACGTTTCTGGGAACCGTCGGTCCAGGAATCGACGCACACGACGACTGAAATGTGCCGGCGCCCCGTCATGTTGGAACCACATGTCATGTAGGGAGCGGGTCGTCTTCTAGCAATTCTGGCAATGCTCTGGCGAGAAAATAGTCTCTGCCATTTAATGGCCTAGGTAGCAGATACAGCCCAATTAAATAGTAACCATCAACACCGTCCCACACATTAACGAAGAATCGCACTTGATGAGCGCTAGTAACTGTGGCATGTGGGTTATCCTCACTCCAAACATGCGAATTGTGCATGTTCAAGACTCCATCACGCCCGAACGTTGATTCAGCGGTAAACAACACAGAGGATGGAAATTTAGGATACATTTCACTCTGTTCGGGGTACCACTGCGGAAACTGTGCTCTGGATGGATAATCAACTGGTTCCAAGTTGTGGACAGGCGGTAAGTGAAATGGACGTTACAATTGCTCTCGAAGGACTGCTCTTACATTCGCCTGATTCGTCCCCATGTTACATGCAATTGCACGAGTGCTGATTGAAGGATTCCGCTCCACATGCTGCATCACAGCTTCCTCAAATTGCAGCGTTCTTACCGTGCTATGGCGTCCCTGTCCGGGTAATGTGCTAAATGGCTCAGTCTCACGCAGACGTTGGTACACAGCAGCAAAGGTCGTATGAAGCGGGATACGACGATTAGGATATTGTTGTTGATAAACCCGCTGTGTAGCTCGTCCGTTGTTGTTCGCTACGTAGTACGCACCAATCATATCAGTGTACTCACTCCAGGTGTATCACTCCATTAGTAAACAGAGTCAATGCACTACTACACTGGTGGACAGCAGTTGCCTACAACTGAAAGGCTTAATACGCCCTCTAACAACTAAAGATCGTAATACGGCCTCTAACAACTGAAGAGCCTAATACGGCCTCCTCTGGTTTAAATAATCCCCATAGGGAAAAATATTTGTTTTGATATCCCCTACAACCTCGTAGAGTTTCTCGGTTTAAATACTTTTCACCCTGTACAATATCTTAATCTATCGTGTGAGTTATCGCTTCTTCAGGTGCTGGCTACTTTAAGTGAGAAATTGGATACTGCTTTTTTTAACATTATATTTTCATTTATTACTGCAAATTCGTACAGAAAATTCTTGACTTCGCCTACATGGGGAGAATATACTGTGATGTGTAAGCAGTATCTATGAAGCTTAAGACGTTTATAATAGGAGAGTCCACTATAATCATTACGTTGTTTTACTAAGGAGACAAGATATCATGTCCTCAGTTTCACTATTTGAATCGCTATTATTCCCCAAAACCATTTCATTTTAGGATTTAAGGTTATGTTTCTTCTGACTGAAACCGATCTTAATCCGAAGACATATCCCATCATGGTACATGAAGTCCCTGAAAGGGAATGACAGTTCTAATATTGGAGTTTTTATATTATAAATGGATGTCGCCTGGCACTTACATAACCAGTCATTTCCCAAGACTGCATCCACTCCCAGCCCTGCGACATATAAAATGTATGCCCACAAGTAGTATAGCAAAGTCAATGCAGCACACTTTTGATGTGAAATTGATATGAAGTTAATTGACTAATTAATTACATTGATCGCTTAACTACCTCTTCCCTTCTGGAAAATACCTAGTTCATTGGAGGGTCCTTCCATCTTCCGCCTCTGGGAAATCTCCAGCCCTCCTCAGTCCGTCCCCTCCTCTCCCCCTTCTGGAAAATAAAACTGGAGGGGAAATCGCTCAAGACTCTTCTGAGCTGTTGGACTATAAGAATCTCACAACAAATTAAAATCAATGTCAATTACATTGCAAGCGATATATTTCTTATTTATTAAATTCAATTTGCATACTCTTTATTTAATCAGTTTGCAGAAGACAGGGTTGTGGATCCCTTTATGTGGCACGAAGTTTGGGAAATTCGAAATCAGTGGGAAATTCAAATTTTCGTGGTAAATTCAAATGTTGCAGAATATTCAAATGTTAAATACATTAAGTCGCACAGTACATAATAACAATAATAATAATAATAGTTAATAATATTTTCATTGCCCATATAAAAACTCAATTTGCATATCGCTGGGATGCAGATTACCCTCTTTATTTCACCATCTTTGGAGTACTGCTGCAGTCTATCTATGACAACTCAATCGAAGATGGGACCAAGAAAGGTGACTCAACGGTTAGCACACTGGATTCACAATCAGGAGGTGATGGCTCGAACCTGGCCACCCAGATTTAGAATTTCCATGTTTTCCTTACACCGCTCTGGTGCATGCCAGGATTGTTCCTTTGAAAGGTCACACCTGATTTCCTTCCCCACCTTTGACACAACCTGAGGCTGTGCTTCTCCTCTAATGGCCTCTATATCGATGCGACGTTAAACCCAGTCTTCCTTCCTTACCTTAATCCAAGAGGCCGGACCCAGAATATTGGTGGAGACTAACTGCGCTTTTCCTATTGGGAGGACATTCAAAAATGGAAGGGTGACTCAAAACTCAGCAGGGAAGTTAAAACTTTTTCCTCTGATTGTGAAGCATAGGATTGAAGACGGATGGTTGAAATTGATTGAGGCTAGAGAGTAGCTCCAGACAGTCTCGTCAATAACTGTCAGATGTAGAGAGGATATTTTCATTATTAATCTAGCACTAGAAACTAGATCCAGTTAGTCCAGCCAACAGCTGGGAAGCAGAGCAGCAAACTACCTTGAAGTGCATGGAAACAGCTTCCTGTCGATCCACAAGTGAAAAACTGCTGCAAAAGGGCACAACTTTGGGCCATAATAGGACAGCAGACCATCAGTGAAATACAGGGGAGTAGTACGCTTCTGAACTACAAGTGGACAGCTACTTGACGTGGCATGAAGGTGCGTGTATTTCCCAGTGCTGCTATAAATACTTGTCCCTGTATACAGTGGTCATATAGCAACTGCATTGAGGAATTAATCATACTTATACCCTTTTTTGAGTAGCAAGTCGCATCCCCGCCAATAAAACCGTGGGTAATATATCGTACGATATTTTGTGTGAAAGTAGTGGGTTGTATCAGAACCGAAAACTGGATTTCTAGCAAAGAGTACAATTGCAAGTGCGTCGTCTTGTGTGAACTACTGCATTGCGTGAGAGCTCATCGTGTGGCCCACACACATGCAGTGGAGCTACCGGCAGCAGTGTATTTACTGACACTGCGTCTTCAGGCGTGAGGGGCCTCTCATCGGTCGCGCCCAACGCTCCTGAGACGCGTCACAGACACATCAGCGGAGCACATGCTCATCAGACATCTCCACAGGATCCAACGCAAGTGTGGCTGAATTCCGATTCCAAGTCACAGAAGGCATTTCTGAGATAGATGGTCAGTCAGTCACAGGGTTTTGTGCCATTTGTTACGATCCCAAGCTAGCACTGCCTTTTAAGCGACTCCCCACATAGGATCATACTGCTGAAGACATTGTAACTAAATTTACTCTCCAGATGTAGTTTTATGCTTGTCACATCACAAAGGTAGTCAAATGCATCGCCACTTTGGATCTCTTTTCTAGGATGTTGTGTGTAATGTGTCGTTTGGTTTTTGTCACATGTTGTGTACTTTGTCACATGTTGAGTATTTTTTCACATGTTGTGTATTTTTTCACATGTTGTGTATTTTTTCACATGTTGTGTATTTTGTCACATGCTGTATATTTTGTCACATGCTGTGTATTTTGTCACGTGCTGTGTATTTTGTCACGTGCTGTGTATTTTGTCACGTGCTGTGTATTTTGTCACGTGTCGTATATTTTGTCACATGTTGTGTATCCTGATGTATGCTGTCTATGTGATTCTGGCTTGTAATTTGTGTAGTGTGTGGTGAACACCCATATCAAAAGTGCTTCCTTTGAACAGCAGCACCCCATTCCAAAAACGTCTGACTCAGGAGAACTCTGAACTGAAAACCATCCCTGCTCTAAACACCTTGTCACGAAAAAGCACATGCCCAAAATGCACAAGCATTGCTATCAAATGCACATCTGATATGTGGTTTTTCACATTCATATTGGTCCCACCAAAAAAAAACCTGTTCCAACATCCCATGGTTCCCATGAAAATTACCTTCTCTGGAACTATCCCTATTATTTCACAGCAGATTAGTGGGCAGATGCTGGTCTTGGAAATACTACCATCCCATCCCAAACGACCGAGACGATTTGCACTGGCGGCATCTTGCTTTGGTAGCGGCTATTTGTATCAGGTACATCAAAGACATTCCTGCAAGGACTGATTGCTTAACAATATGTTTTTTGTTTTTTTTTTTTATTTTGCATTCTGTGCGTAGATGGCACTAAATGATTTGAACAATACCTGCCATGGCTGAATCTGCAGACTTGGGTACTTCACCTGCAGAAGCATTCCAATTGGTTCTTGCCAAAAACGTTGCTAACCTCCAGGACTGGGAAATCCCAAACCTCTCCTCTACTCCCCCTTCCCTTTCCCCATCACATCCCCTCCAACTACATCCCTCCACCATCCCTCTCCTAATAATTGGTGGGAAAATCCCTGTCTATGCTGAGCTGTTGTCGCAGAAGCAGTTGTGTGTGGGTAATGTGTTCAATTGAAGAAATGCTGGAGTGGAACAGAGAGGAGCTTAATAACTTTATCACCTGTAAACATGCAACCAAAGACTGCATTTATCGCCTCCTACTCGAGGGTTGGATAGAAATGTTAATAGAGCAGCGTAGAAGAAATACTTTTCGACAAATAGTGATGATGTAGAGGGATAGCTTGCACGTGTACTTTTCAAGTGACGCAAATAGTTGCTCGTGATCGAACTTCCGACCTCCTTCTTTGAAATGGCTGCCAGTCTGAATTATCCATTGTGTAAGAGGTGACTGCCACCAGTCCAACAGGTAAGTGATACTATTTTTATGCGCTACATTGTGTGGAGGGCAGCACGCCAATAGCAAAATATGCTGAACCAATAACGGTTCCAGTGCGGCCAAACAGACGAGTTTGCAGCAATCTGTCGTCATCCGCAGCCTCAGACCCCACCATGCAATCTAACAACACCAGGGGTACAAGGTGGGCATAGTACCTCACTGGCTCAATCTGTTGACAGTGGAAGGGCCGTGAAGCATCTGAGCCGTGCGCGGCGCGCGTTTATCCCATTTATGGTTTGTCATCTTCTATTTCGGTATTGCCGCCTCGTTTTCTTATTCCATTTAGTGGCGTCACTAACTTCCTGCTTTACTTGTCCATGAGCGGCAGCAGCGCATGTCGATTAGTGCACTGTCGTACCATCTCTGGGGCGACCGATAGTATTTCCGGGTCGTTGTGTCTCTGACAGTCAGTTGAAGAAGGGACCAGCAGTGAAGTCGGGACGCAGCAGCAGTGAGACGCCGACAGCCAATGCTTGCAGACCGCTGGCGACACTCATGAGCTGTCCGACGGAGGGAGATCGGAGCAAGACGACTGTTGTTTGGTCGTTCGGTTGGTCGTCTCATCGGCCGACATGTATTTGGTCCTCTCACGGTTTCCGGGCCTGGGCAGTTGGTCGGTTGGCGTGGAGCAGCGAGGAATTCTCCGCGGGACGTCGTTTGCGGGGGCCGCTGGCAATCTCTACGCGGTGTCGGACTGCGTGGCGCTGTTCCCATTGCTACGAGGTCCGTGGCTCACCGACCCTGGACACGAAAGTTGCGTCTTTATTGAATCTAGCAGCAAATCAAGACAGTTCACATTGTGTCGTTTGGAGTTCCTTGTCGGCTGTTGTAATATTCGTGCTAGCAACAACGTGGTTTTCAAGTTGGAAAATTCTATCCACTCTCCGGTGGAGTTTCACTGTATTTGATTATTTGAAGTGCACCAGAGGGAACTTCTACCTTGTGGCCGTTAGCGTTCCGGTTACCTGCCCTGGCCGCTGACGTAAATTTCAGGCTGTGTAGTTTTCTCATCGTGTTGCTTCTGTCCAACACGGTGTGTAGTTTGACAGCTTAATGTATAATTGGTTGTGGGCGCCAGTACTCTCTACGTTGTTCCATTGAACTTCCTGTTGTGTGCTGGTCGGGTAGGGTGAAAGTTATCTTGTCAGTGGGTCCGTTGGCTGTCTGTCGGATCGGTTGTCGTCGGATCGAGAATGGTTGGGCCGACTGCCTGCCTCAACCTAAGCGAGCATTAGTGTATGAATTCCTGGACGACCCTCAGAAACTTCTGATCGCCGTTCAGTGTACTGCCTTTCCTTATTTGTTCTTGTTGTTGGTATTTGTATGGCTGCCGGCCGACTTTTAAATTATGGTTGTTTTGCCCTTAAGGCGTAAGATTGTTTGGGCCTTCAGCCTAATTAAAGAACTGTTTTAATATAAGACCTTTTGCCTTTTAAAAATTTAATTTTGGTTTGAGTCTTAAGAGATGGGCTTTCAGCCGATTTTTTTAAAGTTGTTTTGCTCTCAAGGTTTGAGATTATTTGCGCCTTCAGCCTAATTGATAGAACTGAATTGAGATAAGGCCTTCTGTGTTAAAAATGTCTGATTTTGGGTTTGAGTCTTAAGTTATTGTCTTTCAGCCGATTTTAAATTAAATTAGTCTTTCCCTTAAGGCATGGGATTGTATGGCGCATTCAGCTGGTAATTAAGTTCCAAAAATTAATGCTGTGCTTTTTTGAAACGTTTCTTGGCTCTTGTAATGTTTGGTCAAATAAATAAAGTTATATATTCGAGTGAAACTGACAGCCGCTTATTTTTTCCCCCTTTCCGCAATTTAAACCACGTGTCCTGTCCTGTGGGCTTAGCAGGGCATCAACAGCAGCTGAGATCGTCCAGCATCTCTCAGTGGAGTAGGAATAAGCGGAAGAGTAAGTACTCATTACGTGTCTTTGTTCATGTGTGCCAATATTTGCTATTACTGTTATCATTGTTATTATTATTACAATCGCATGTAACGCTCCTCTTCTTGTTTGCCCAGAAGCAGCACAACAGCCCCAAATGTCGGAACTGGCACAGCTGACCTGCAGCTTGTTGGGACCTGCAACAGCAGCAGCGGCTTCCGCACCTGTTTTGTGTAGTGGAACTCGTCGGCATGTTGGAGCAGGACAAGGAGCTGCCGGTGTCTGTGCCACTCATCGATGAAGACACCTAGAAGTGCACTTAAAGAGGTGCACTTGGGGGGGGGGGGGGGGAGAAGTGTCCCGAACAGCATGGCACAGGTCAGTACTGGACTCTAACATATGCACCATCCATTGAAATCTGAAATATTCACAGAAAGAGTAAACCAGAAACGATTTTATTTTATAACAAAAGAAAATTAGGTGTGGTTTCTCTTGATCAAAAGTTACATACTTACAGTTGCTGGAATAGGACAAAGGGATGGCCATTTGTTTTATGGGATACTGTAACGGGTCTTGCAGCTACAAATGCTTTCTGTTTATTCACCAGTCACCATCCAGACTATCACAATGGAAAATCACATAAAAGGAGGACTTCCTTGAAAGACTTGACCATAGAACTTACTCGTTCACATATAGAGTCCAGATCCAAAACTCGAAATTTCCAAAGAAATATCCTATAAGAACTGGCTAGATGTGGCGTCAGAAGGCGCCGGGAAATGGATATCATCCATCAAAGAAAAACACCTAGAAGAAGAGACTTTTTGTGTCCATGTGAATTGGAAAGGAAAATGCTCAGTGATTGTCAAAATGTTCTAAGAATGTATGCAATGTACATAGTGCACATGTTTGTGAAGATTGTTTCCAGTAATGTGTAGTTGTTCGTGAGAGGCAGTTTAATCTTTATTTGGATAAAATGTTGTATACCTTAATTTTTGTTACGTCTGTGTATTGTGCAACTTAGCCATTTTCTTCTATCTGTTTTGTATTTGGATTCATTATGCATATTGAATTGCAATGCACCTCACCAATGTGCAAGTTTTAGTTTACATAAATGCTAATATAAGTTAGTGTATGCCAAAATAATAGAATTCGTAAGGACTAAATTTGAAACTTATTCCACTGAAATTTTTCCCAAAACTTTTCTTTAAATTTTTCCTAATTTAAACTAACAACAGGAACATTTTATAACACTGTATTCACTCGTTTATAAAAGTAAGCTTTTATAACAAACGTAAGAAAGTTGAAAAATAACAATATTTATAGAAATCTTTGTGTGGGCTCTGAGGTCGTCTCCCTCATGTATTAACATTAATCCGAATGCTGATATATCAAAGGTTTAATTTATTTAAGGGATTGGTGTACCATACAACGTTCGAATTTTTTGTGAAAATCGGAGAGAGACCAAATAAACGGGAAGGAGGACTGCACATCATGCAAAATAGAAAAGCAGTGTGATCAAAGAAGCTAAATTTACTGGCACCTAACATGTGATATATTCAGGAAAATTCCTACCATCAAGAAAACCTGGGAATGACAGTCGGTAACTGGCTTTTATCAGGAAAACCGATACTATTGAGAAGAACTGGAGGCAGTTGTAGGCAAGTACAATACTTATTTAATTTTATTTATTGGGCTATAACATTTTTTTTTAATATTCACTAAATCCTTTGCCAGTTTCAACAATTACAAGCTGAACTGTTCCCTGAGGTTATGTTTACCTGTCAATGCTTCAGTGCATATTATTATTATTATTATTATTATTATTATTATTATTATTATTATTATCAGCAAAAACGTTTTTCAACATACTTCAGTGAATTTTTCTGGAACTATTTCCTTCTATACTTTCTACTATATTTGTGAAATGATTAGTAAATATATTTGCTATCTGTGACTCATCATTTATAACCCTTCAATTTATTTCAACTGTGATGTTATCCTGTTCTGCTGGTTGTCCTGTCTACTGTTTCACTGCATTCCATACAGTCTTTTGTCATAATTTCTGACTTCTGACATTATTTGCATATTCCTTGCCTTTTTAATAACCATTACTAGGAATTATGAGTAGGTTTTGTTATGGGCAACTACTATAAGATTTCTACTTGTTCTTGTAAAAGGACGCATTTCCCTTTTGCTTCCACAAAATACTATACTTCCTCTAGTGATCTCCCTGATTAGTTTACATAGAAAGCTTTTTTTAAATAACGATATGAATTTCTCATAGAATAGAGTAATTTTTATGTAAGCATTTGCTTCATTATTATCTCTGTTTATCTGTTATAAATTACTCTTAAAAACATTTGACCTGGAGTCATCAATTATTCTAACACTGTGGAGTATCCATACTACGTTATTTACCCTAACCAACTGCGCAACATGATCAGAGACAGCATTTGTTACTGAGTAAATAGTTATTTTCTTTCTTTGACCTTCACCACGTTTCCAATTAGGGTGCTGCTGTCTTTATCAACTGGTGCTGGGAAGTCAATCAACAAGATCAAATTGTAACATCCAAATAAGGTTACCAGACCATTTTTCCTATCAGAGTCCTTTAGAAAATATACTCTAATGTTACCACAGATTCTTCACTGCTTGCTGGAATCTGACAGTTACCATAGTAAGGAATCCAGAGTTCTTATAAACGTTGCAAAACTTTCCGGGGGGGGGGGTGTTCCGTACATGATTACAGTTGAAATTTAACTATTTTTAATATTAATTCACAAGCACAAACTTCTAAGTGCTGATCACTACAAAATCTACTTTTCTGAATGTTTTGGAACTTGTGTTCAGTATTAATACATATAAAAACTCTTCCTTTATCATCAGATCTCTCTTGTCCACTTGAACAATTACATTTTATACGGTCACATCTTCGATTTCGGAAGCCTCTCCTAAGTCCGCTTCATGTGACTGTTTCTGCGGGTGTTTGGACATCTTACTAACAAATTTTGCTACGATAACAACCAAACACATCAACACATAATGTACACATTAATTAGGTGTGGATAACAAGTGGGAATAAGACGCTGCATGCAAGTAATATGATTAAATATTACACACGAGTGGTTGACACACTTTCATGTCGCTGGCTGGTCGCCAGAGTGGAAGACCCGCGCAGATATTTATGCTTTGTCGCACGACTCAGTGAGTGCTTAGAGAATGGCTAAGTTTATAAGAAATAACTGTTGTAGCTAACTCTGAAGTGGATCCATTGTCGGTGATCATATCCATATAATTCTCAAACCATTTTTAATATCGAATAGTGCTATGCATATGAAGTGGTTAACAAGTGAACGATTGTAATAATACGGTTGAGTAAGATATTCTTTGTTGATAACGGGCATATGATGGAATAATTCTAATGAGCTTTTAGATTTGCCATGAGATGCTTTAAAGAAATAGAAGTGCGTCAAGTCAATGAATAGGAGTTAATTGCAGATTTATTCTACTCCTTTCCTAATAACAAGTTCATTTAATTGGCACTTATTAACCAAATAGAGTAATCAGAAACATTACTGAACATGTCGGAAAAGAAAATGCGCATTGACGTCGCTTACAGTCTTTGAGTAAACTGACCGATTTAGCACATTCGGGTGACAAAGTTAGCAGTTATCTTGTGCAAGTGCTCAGCTCACTCGCTGCATACTTGAGTTTGTCTGAATATGTCCATTTGTTTGGTTTCCATAGTCTGTCTTGTCAGATCTGCACGTTGTGCTTTTTTAATACTGCTGACTCCAGATTCTCAGATCTCACTGGTCGAGTGTCAGTGGCTCAGCGACTGAGGATGGTTGCGCTGTTACATACATTTAGTGCACACCACCAGCCCGTCGTCGTTCAGTACATCAAATGATTCTTCAACAGGCCGCTTCTCAGTCATCCTCATGTGAGCCATCGAAGACTGGCGAAAGCCTATATCATTGAGAGGAACAGGGTTTAAAATTAGCGAACACATGTCACGGCTCTGCAGTAGATATTTGACCATATCTGAGAAGAGACCTTCAAAGTTTTTGTTGGAATTTATGTGCCTTTTAGGGAGTAAATGGTTCAACTGAAGAGTTGACGCACTGGCTAGCGTCCCAGTCATACACTTTTGCTCTTCATTTATCTACCCATGTGCATAGAAGATTTACACACGACTGTTTTCCAATGTATATTGAAATAACTTAGTTCTTATTCGTCTGATAATTGTATATCTGTTGAATTAATTTAAAAAATAGAAACAATAACTGAACAGAAAAATTATTTGAAATTGTTTCCGGTGGAATTCCTGTAGTGCATCTTGATTCGTAACCAATTACAAGCGCCAGTTTTTGGAAAAGTGATGGGTTATGCCTGGCGTGCCGCGAAATCACTTCGAACACGTGGAATCGTCAGCAGTGTTAGCGACGTTTGTTTCCCGAGCGAGATTCATACGAGGAAATGTCGCTGTGGTAAACCTGCTTTATGCGCTATGTCCGTGATGTTAGGAATTTCAAAGCTTCGAATGTTTCTACGATCGGTATCATCCAAGGGAAAGCACTAAATCTTCTTGAAGAATAAGTATAACAATAAAATATAAGAATGAAGAAGTGGTGTAAGAATGTAATATGACAATATGAGAATAAATGATTGTCACCCCTGAAAATACCGAATACACTTATTGTGATACCTAGTGGATAATGTACAATGTACAATGTAACGTTCTGGTATCTTCCAAATTCATAAGAAACATTCGTTTAGTAACGTTCTAAGGACGTGAGTAGATGAAAAAATAAAATAAAAAGACAATAGCCGGGTTACGACTACGGTGTGCAAAAAGTGAGAAGCCGCAACTCTGGCTACTATGCCACCAGTTGTGCTGAGCTTGTCGTGGGCTAAAAGGAGTTTAAATTACATCCTAAACTTTGGTGGCTGTTTCCTCAGAAACGGTAGCGTGTCCACGAATCAGCTGAGACTCCGCTTATTTTGGCTTCTCTTCCAACGAACGAAGTTTCCGGGAAATCGAGTTAGGCACTTGCCGTGTTCTCCTCGCCGGCCACGATTCTCTTCTTCTTCAGAGCCCCGTCCACAGTGCGGGAGAGGCCTGCCGTACTCCAAGGCGCAGCTGCTCGCTGGGCGACATCTTCAGCTGATTGCTCGGGGCACAAACAGAGCGCAGAACAGTGCGGAACTCTCACACGCCGCTGGTGGCTACGGCTCCCGGCTCTGGCCCAACGTTGGTGTTGCCGGTTCACTCCGACACACCAGACTCCTCGCTTCGGGCGAGCACGCTGCACTATACCTTAACGTGGCGCTGCAGGTGGCTGTTTGGCAGCAGTAGGTGCAGTCTGCTGCTGCGGAAGACGACAACAGCGCTGCCATCAACAGTCGAGCTAATTCACAGCACAGATTGTATTCATATCTCCGTAACTTACATGTCTACGAAAAGAAGGCTTCCTCATCATTCATATTGATGAAAACACAAATACGTTATCTTAAACAGTTTCAGCAATATTTGAGAATAGCTGAATCACCGAATATGTCGTCATCACCACCACCATCCAGTTCAGCCGTTCTGTGACGTGGCCTTTTTGATTTGGTGTACGGCATAGCATCCCAGCAGATTCTTCCATTTTTTCCGATCTTGAGCTTCCGTTTTTCAACTGAACCCAGCTGTCTTTTATAAGTCCTTATCTCATCTGTCCACTGGCCCTTCACTCTGTCTTCTTTGGTGAACTAGTGTAAAGTCTGTATTTCTTTATTTGTTACTTCTTCAGTCTGAACAAATAAGGGTTTTAAGACTCTTCCTTCCGACAAGGATCAATACATACCAAATATATTACAAATCATTCACAATAATATTAATACGTAATAATAATAAAACAAAAATTATTGACCTGCCAATGATAATAATAGGCTAATAATAATTGGCAATAATAATAATAATAATAATAAATGGCAATGAATATGATACAGTTCATAGCAAACCATGTTCAGTGCTATCAGAAACGGTAGGGATAATGAAAGAGAAGATTTAAACGAGATTATAGGTGACAGAAAGGAGGAGGGGGTGGTGGGGGGAGGGATGGAGCGTTTGGTGAGAGTGCGCTAAAACGAGATAGGTGAGAGGGAGGTATTGTGATAAAATGTGGATCGTTAGCTGACTTTCGAAGTTTCAGAAGTATTAAATTTCTCTGATATTTTAAGGAAGATTATTCGAAAATCGGGATGCTAATACAAGAAGTGATTTGAGAACGTGGCAGTCTCCTGTAGCGCTACAAACAGGATTCTACCGTATTGAGATATGGTATTTCTACTGTGCTGTAGAGACTGAAGTGCAAGTATTATGTTTTTTTTAAAAAAAATCATGACACTGAACTGCATTAACTGGATTTTATTAGTGCTACCGGTTCTGGCCGTAAGCTAGCATATGTTAACTAACAATACAACATTCCAGTTTGTAGAACAACATTAAGACAATCCAAATTGAGGCCAAGCAATCATATGACAATATACTTTCGAAAATCATGTAAAACATTTCATTTGTGATGAATATTGAAACACAAAGCACTGAATATTTTAATCCAAATGAAACCCGTAATGGAAAACTCAGCATTTGCTAGTGCAGCAATGGTTCACTTTCTGTGAGATGACAACAACAAATACAAAGTGACTTGGCATCACACCCCAAAAATCTCGTTATGCTGAGGACATAATTATGAAGATAATCGATATCTGCATTATTCAATTACAAGGTGTGACAAATAACGTAAAGGAAGCTGAATTTTATCTCCACTACCGTCATGTAACACAGTAGTTTTTTTAATACCATCATGCCATCCTAAAACACAGGAAAACACATAATGAAAAGCATACATCAAGGTCTCAGTTGACCTTGTCACTATGTAGAGACTGGGAATGTTACATTGTATAAATTACAGTATTAAAATACTATACAAATTATGGTACAAAGTAAAACAAAAACGAGACTTAACATAAAAATGTTCCAATAGCATATACGTACTTAAAGTTAGTGACGAGATAAGGTTAGATGTTATAATTGTATGGCTCATTCTAGATATTACATATCTTTTCCTATAAGCCTTTACAGCTCTTGCTGATTATGTAGATGACATGTACAAGATTCATTATTGTGTTAATGTACAGTAAAAATACAAAGAATGAAGAAGTAAGATACTGCAGCTGCTGAACCCATAGTAATAAGATCAACAAACCATACTTACCTCCAAAGTTTGTTGACATACCTAAAACCTGCCTTGAGGACTAACCATTTGAGTCACTTCATTAGGCTATCTATCAAACAATCTGTACTCCAATACAGAAATTCAAAGAATACAGCTCTAGCTATATTAAAAACTGACAAGACACATTCAAGTGAAAAGTATAACGCTACTATTGTTAATCCAATATTATGCATACTCTGGATATTAATACAAGTGGACTATTGCAACTCACTGTAAGAATAAAAATCTGTCAAGTGGATTATCTGACCGTGGTATAATATGTAAAGATACTTAGTAGTTTTTTCTCATTGATAAATGTATAGATAATTATGCGACTCTTGTGCCATAGATTCATTTGAACAGTTTTTAACACTGACGGACAAAAGGAGAATTATGCTCTTCTTTTATTAGACGTAGAACTCTTTAATTGCAAGCGAAATTGTGCTAAATAATGAAAGCAACTTCTGAAACAATAGGATTTTCTCGTTTACGATACCATGGATTCGACCTCCTGCAACTGCGGAAGATTTTTATTATTATTTTAATTTCGTATGGAGAATTTAGACTTGGCGACGATCTTCAGGGTGGCGCTGCTCAACAGTAGAGGTTCGTGAGTGTGTTCATCTCTTTCCCTTCGTGGCCGCCAATGTCAATTTTAATGTTTAGGTCATATTTGTCACGACTTTCAGAACCAGCAACCTTTCTTTTCATTTAATGACGAAGTCCGATTATTTTCTTTCTCAGATGAATAAATGCATTTTAACCACAATTCTTTTTATCCAGGCCACGGGGAATGATAGTACTAGAACGTGGCTCTACCCCGACGGCATACAACTGAGTATGTACCGACGTAGCTATACTTATGACGCATTACCCTTAGAGTAGTAACTCTTATTCTGAACTACTCAGTGGCGAATGTACGTGCCCTCTTATTTTGTGTGGTCAGTCGGGTGCATTCCTTAATAACGTTACTTTTAATATTCAGTGGCTAAGTTTCCACATTTGACCTTTGCCTCCGTCGCAACAACGTTTGACGTGAAATATTTACAGCGCGACATTCATACTAACTCTCATTTCAAAATTACGACATCGGCTGACTAAGTTTTTAGCAATTAAACAGGGCGGTAACGGGAATAAAATCCTAATAGGCGTGTAATGTGATACATTTGAAGAAGGTAAGATGGGAGAAAATCCAATAAAATTGAAAGTGCAAAAATACTACCACAAATACAAGTAACGCACAGCTGTCACTTTACTACTGTCTGTGAGGGTCATCCTAGAAGGAAATTAACCTCACAGTTGTTCAAAGTTTATTATCATACTGAAAATATTGTCCTGCCTCTCCCAAAAAATTCATTCCAATGTCTTTACCGGTCCTATGTATCAATGAAAATTTACTAGAGGACTAACCATGCAGTTCCCCTCATCGAGTTATGTATCACGAATCTTATTTCAGACAAAGAAATTGCAATAAAAACTTTTATTGGTGCCTTAAGTGATAGTTGGTACATCCATATAAAAACACCATCTTAATAGCCACCTAAACATTTGTGTGATCTTCGGGCTGTGAAGTAAATTTATTTTGTATTTGTTGTTGTCGTCTCATATGAATAGGATGATTGCAACGGAAACGGATAACGCATATCTGACTATTAGGAATTTACACAACTCTGATTGTACACTACGCTCTGGCGATACCACATTTTCTTTCTGACACAACGGCTTTGATCAACACGTGGCCATCGCACTGAATATGAATGGCGCACACATTATAAATTCTGGATATCATGACTACACACTATTGGAAGAACAAGGCCACCAATCTTTTTCTTTTCACTATCTTTTTTATTCCGATAAATTCTATTATGATTCAAAGATAACCTGAACACACCATTACATTTTATACAACAATTACACATGAGAAACTCCGCTCAGTGTGCATGGCTTTACAGTGGTGATTCTGTACCTTATGGTCTCGTAATTTAACGCTACAGTGCACTTTCTGGATAGGATGGTGGATCTTTTGCTATATCTCACACTTCGACTCTCACACCCATCATCAGGAAAATTTATTCCAGACCGAGCGGTACAAAAAAGGAACATGCATAACCCACTGCCTCTGAACCTATCTTGCTACTCTCCCATGCAAACCACACATACTTAAATTGTATGAAATGCATCACGCTGGCAAAATAGAATATATCACAAAGAATAGTCACAACGTTAGAATCACTTCACTTTCAGATTTCCCATTTCAATTAGTATTCATCCCAGTTTCACACGACACTGCCCCACTTCGTAACTTTTCTTTCCTACTGCGAACTCTGGAGGATATATGTACGTTTCCCTGCTCAATGCAAGCCAAGTGGCGCTGCTGGATAGACGGCTGACTCACCTTGCTTCTCTCTCAGAGTATTATAATTTGAATCTAGAGTCACACGGAAACATAACACCCAAAGTAATGTTAAGATGATATTGGTCACACACGCGAGTCCTCAACTGATACCTTGGACGAGTACTTCTCTTTATCCTTTGTCTCATACACAAATTGAGACTCACACAGTACTCACCACGTTGAAGTGCTCGTGTCTAATTTCAAGTCCTGCACACGCCATTTCTTAAATATTTCCAACTTATAGTACGCGCGCCAGTAATTCAGCTTAACTCTAACACTCGGAAGTATTTCAACTTAATACTAGCACTCGCAAGTATTTCAACTTATTGCTACACGTGGTTTCATTGTGACCGTTGGTCACTTCCAAAGATTACTACGATCCCCTTAATATTACCTGCCTGTCATTTAATTCTCCCACCAGAAGTTCCTGAAATAGATAAATAATTATTCCATACTACTACTAACTTGCTAGTCTGTCTCTCGTCCGCATTTGTTAGGCAGTTAGTGTCTGTCTGTCGTTCGGAGTGCTAGTATCTCTGTCGTTCGGATCAAACTTTAAAGCCGGCAAAATCACTTTACACTCCGCCAGTAAGAGAACTCAGCGAGTGGTCGCCCATTTGGGGCTTAGTTCCTGCATCTGAGTCTGCGCGTTACACCGCCAGTCTGCTCGAGTTGGCTCAGGCAGTAGTCATTAGCGGTTCGATCGATCGGTTGGTCGGTCGCGCACTGAGACAGAAGATGACTTGTCCGTCTCGAGCGTCGGCGCATGTGAGGCCGCTACGTGAGTCCTGTGGGCCGCGGCGTATAGCGAGGGGCAGTGACTTCGCGGTCGACACGAGAGCAACAGGAGTCAACCCACGACATCAGTCTGGCCGGTGCGAGATGCGACGCCGTGAGAAGGGACATCGGCGCGCCTTCCTGCGTCCGTTGAAGCGGCTGGCAGCGGACGGTAAGTGAGAGCGATTTGGGGGTGCTGCGCTAGGTCTTCTCGAGAAATCGCAGTTTATTAGAAGTTAAGTGATTGGTGATATGTTGTTTCATTTACTTGTTAAATTCTACTTGCTTTCTTGGTGAGATCACCAGCCGTTTTGCTTTGGCGTCGTTCCACCATTCTTCTCCGTTTGCCCACCCGCGGGAATGTGGTTATTTATGAATTGGGTGGTCCGTTTTTCCCTTGTGGAGTAGGGGCGGGTTAGAGCAACCTGTGGTTCGGGTTGTTCGGTAATCTCCCTATCAATCTACCGTACGTTAGTAACTGCCTCTGTCATTTTGTCGGATTTGATGTGTTAACGGATTTATTGCTTGCAGTGTAACGGCGTAATACCTGAAATATGTTTTCATCTTTGGAAAATTTATATTATTCCCTATGTTGTTGAGAGGCCGTATCTGCGTACTGTCGAGCATCTTAACTATTATTTGGGCCACCTTGTAGAATTTTATATAAGATTGCATTTCATGGACTTTTATTTAAATGATCATTTTAGTATATAAAGTTGCCACCGTTTCACCGTAAGACTTTTCTTAGAAGTTAAAATCAAGTTGCACTTTCGGTGGCGAGGTTGATAATTTAATTGTTAGTGTTTTGTACCATTTCGATCCCTTAGTTTAAAGTTATCTGGTGTGTTGTAGATTTGCACCAGTGTAGTCTTTCAGAAGCTGTTGTGAACGCCCATTACTACCGCCGTGTGCAAAGGGAGCGGCAAAGTTCTCTGCCCGAAAGCTCATACAGTCAAAACTTGTTTCTTTCTGCCTCTGAATAAATTGGAACTTTGATATTTAGATGATGCTTTCTGACCATAATTTTAAATCTGTTTCTTGTAAAAAATGCTTGTAGGCACTATTAAAGTGAATAAAATTCCCATTTGTTACAAGGAATTTGGTTATGATTTCACCAGTTACTCCCTGGCAACTACTTCCACGCATACATAGTGTGATTAAATGTGTTAACGTTCTTGATGAATCGCTAGTAAATTAAATAAATTCTTAAGAATATTCTTTGAAAATAAATCACGGTTCAGTGACGTACTCGGCTGGGCCAGAGTTTAAATGCCAGTTCCCGGAATTCGCGGAAGGGCTGCTTTTGTGAGCCACGGGGAAACCACGTGGACCAGGGCAATGACCGGGGTCAGGCGTAAACGCCGACGACGCGAAGCCAGTGGAGCCGGAGTGGCTTCTGGAAGGCCGGCCCCAGGGCACAGGCAGGCGGGACGGGGTCGCCGAAGTCTCGCCGCTGCTGGGGGACGGGGACGCCTACCCAGCAGGAGCGGCCGCCGGCCGCCGCCGACGCCTGCGGCCTGCGCCCTGCGGCCTGTGGTCTGATTACGACGCTCGCGGTCCGACGACACGGGACCCGGTCTACATCTACGTCATTACTGTGCTGTTCACAATAAAGTGCCTAGCAGAGGGTTTAATGAACCACCTACATGCTGTCTCTCTACCGTTCCACTCTCGAACGGTACGCGGCAAAAACGAGCACTTAAATTTTCCGTGCGAGTCCTGATTTCTCTTATTTTATCGTGATCATTTCTCCCTATGTAGGTGTGTGCCAACAGAATGTTTTCGCAATCGGAGGAGAAGACTGATGATTGAAATTCCATGAGAAGACCCCGTCGCAACGAAAAACGCCTTTGTTTTAACGATTGCCACTCCAATTCACATCTGTCACACTATCTCCCCTATTTCGCGATGATACAAAACGAGTTGCCCTTCTTTGTACTTTTTCGATCTCGAAAGTAAGTCCCACATGATGCGGATCCCACACCGCACAGCAGTACTCCAGAATATGTCGGACAAGCGTAGTGTAAGCAGTCTCTTTGGTAGACCTGTTGCACCTTCTAAGTGTTCTGTCAATAAATCACTGTCTTTGGTTTGCTCTTCTCACAATATTATCTCTGTGATCGTTCCAATTTAGGTTATTTGTAATTGTAATCACTAAGTATTTAGTTGAATTTACAGCCCTCAGATTTGTGTGACTTATCACGTAATCGAAATTTACCTGATTTCTTTTAGTACTCATATGAATAACTTCGCAGTTTTCGTTATTCAGGGTCAATTGCCACTTTTCGCACCATACACATATCTGATCTAAATCATTCTGCAAGTTGTTTTGATCATCTGATGACTTTACAAGACGGTAAATGACATCATCATCTGCAAACAATCTAAAACGGCTACTCAGATTGTCTCCTATGTCGTTATTATAGATCAGGAACAATAGAGGGCCTATAACAATTCGTTGGGGAACGCCGGATATTACTTCTTTCGATCTCGCTGTGGAGTGACCAGCATGTACTGTCTCGCTACGATGTCGTTCCAGTCTTGAGATATGACTTCTACTCCAAGTTCTCCTGTAGTTTTCTCCCATTACAGCCGAACACTTTTTCAACTACTATGAGTTTTCTGACAATAAAGTCATTTGAATTCATTTGATGTCCGTGTCTCATAACGATAAGTTACTGCTAGCAGTCTACAACCGTCAAAAACTGTTTTCTTCAGTTTGCAAGATACCACATGTGGGAGGTAGAAAGAGATGTGAATTTTATTTAGATTCTATAAACGAAATGCAAGGAGTACTGTTCAGCATATAAGTTGTTTATTCAGTGAAACTGCATTTAACTGCATATGCAATAATTTTTGAAATATTATCAAATTCATTAAAAATTCACTCCCAAATTATTCAAATAATGGTAAACCAAAATAAAGAATTTGGATCGCCAGATACTGTACAAAGAATAAAAAAAGGAAAAAAAACAAGCAGAATTGAATTGACACCAAGAGCTCACAACAAGTGAATTATATAAGGTGCCTTTTAACATGAGTATTGTATGATTTCATTCTAATTTAACATATAAATAAATTACACGAGACGGGTTGACCTGGTGTAATAAGTGAGGAAGGAATAAAAAAAAAAAACTGACAACTGAACATATGACTCTCCATCTTTATGAGCATCTAACACATTGCAAGGAAATTGAAGAAAGCGAAAACAGAATGCACAGCTAGGACAGCGGGCGTTTTCTGTATTACCACGTTCATAGTACAGATCTGCGTAAAAGTGCATTAAACCAAGCTCAAAACTGTTATGACAGTACTACTGTTATCGGATATGTAGTAAATCAAAATGGTTCTGAGTTAGGCTCGTGATAACGCGTACAGTGAGTGAAGCTCGCCTACTTGGATCTAACAAACTTTGCTCTCCACGCTGTTTGCGACGAATGCAAAGTGCGTTGTCTCATGACAAGCGATAAGAGAATCGTTGCGACTTATCGGAAGCAGTCAAGAGTGAACTCCTGCCTCCTCAGAAGCAATATTCGGAATGCCAATACTATTGCGCTCCTCGCACCTGGAGAGAGAGCGAGCCGCTCCCCTTCAGCAAATTACGTAGCTCGTACTATTTTTCAAAGCGAACATTAGATTCTTGCCAGTGAAGAAATCCCTTTCAAAATTTTCTCCCTCCTTGACGTCGCATTACCCGAGGAAAGAGAGCCATACTCTGTGTGAGACAGAATATACAAATGAACCAAGACTTCTCCCTTTGAGTATTTCCGCTACGTTCCCAGATGTTCTGCTCGCGGGAAACGGCCAAAATTCCCCGGGCCACTTGAGATTCTTGGACACCCAAGTCGTGCTGTTGCTATTCAACTCGCCGCTCTGTCCGCGTTACCTAGAACCGTGACAAAACTGTTTTTGTAGTTTCCGCTGCCTCGGGTACACGTGCGAATGTCCACGGCTTCCCTTGGCAGCGTGTTGATGTATGCAGCCTCTTCGCCTGTCGCTAATCCTCTTGGGCCCTGCCCTCTGAGATGCGTGCCGACATGGGCGCGACCGCCGCTCGCCAGTGGGCACTACCTGTGCTAGGAACGCATCAGAAGAATTCCTTTCTTGCACAAAGTGTACCAAGTTTGTAAAGAGAAGAATCATAGCCCTTTACCGATGCTTAATGACACAATAATTCACCTCCATCACACTTCATATATTGCAATAAACTAATGACTGATTTCAAAAGCAATTACCTCCTTCATTTAAAAACATGAAAATCTTTGACGCTTTTCAAGTCCACAAGGCATCTTAGACAGGAAAATTGAAGAATTTTTGCCATAACCCTCGAAGCGCAATTTAATACACCGAAATATTTGTTTTAAGTCTCCTTTCATGTTTACAAGCAGACCCATATCAATAAATCCTGACACCCATTATAGTATTGTACACTCCCGACACAAATATTTTCCTCTTGCGTCCATTCATTCATCATGATGTTGGTTTTGTTGTAGTTCTTTTGTGGACCAACTTGAGAGCAGGTTAACTTAAGTTCCCTGACCAATATTTGATGTTCTTGTATATTATTTGCAAATAGTGTGGTGTCACCGCCAGACACCACACTTGCTAGGTGGTAGCCTTTAGATCGGCCGCGGTCCGTTAGTATACGTCGGCCCCGCGTGTCGCCACTATCAGTGATTGCAGACCGAGCGCCGCCACACGGCAGGTCTAGTCTACAGACTCCCTAGCACTCGCCCCAGTTGTACAGCCGACTTTCCTAGCGATGGTTCACTGTCTACATACGCTCTCATTTGCAGAGACGACAGTTTAGCACAACCTTCAGCTACGTCATTTGCTACGACCTAGCAAAGCGCCACATTCAGTTACTATGTCTTCTGAACAGATAATATTGTCACTCATGTACCGTCAAGAGCGATGTTCATCATTAATGGATTAAAATTAAGTATCAAACTAATTACGTGCTCTTTCTGAATTCTAATTCCTTGTCATGTTCCAGACCTCATGTCAGTATAGTTCTTCCCTCCTCACGCTAGCCTGCGTGAGCTAAAACGCGTGCATTTCCGCCTCCACTAATAACAAGGTGTGGGCTCTTCTGCCAACCCAACAAATAGAATACATCATCGGTAATATTTGTCGTTTTCGAGATACTCGTTTACAGATTCTGTGTAATAATAATCTTCCCTTAGTTAATGTCATTCCTAGAACTTGGATTCCCTTTGTTTTACTCTTCAATTTGATCACTACGTTTCTAGGACTACTGAAAACACTTTTGGAGATATACCGCGCAGCCAAAACGTTATGACCACCTGCTACATTTGCTTGTTTGTCCGTCTTTGGAACGAAAGACATCACTGGATCTGCGTATCAGGATCCGACAATTTATTGGTAAGTTTGTGGAAGTAGGTGGCGCTACATGTCATAGGACATGTTAAGGTCAAGTAATTGACGTAAATAACGGGACTCTGAAGTGCGTACACTCTGCAGCGATCCAGATGGGTTCCATAAGATTTACATCAATTGAATTTGGTTACCGAGATATCAAAGGTGAGTCCACTGTAACGCTCCTCAAACCACTGTAAAACGGTTCAGGCTCCCAAAGAAGGATAATTATAACGCTGAGAGACGATGTCTTCGTCGGAGAAGAGATCAATCATGAAGGCATAGAGATGGTTCGCAGCTGTTAGCGCGTCTTCATTACCACCACAGATATGGGAGCGCATGAGACCGTCTGCCACTGCATAATACTCTGCGCCGCGCCAGCCTGCGTCCGTGGCGTGCTGCGCGTTTCGAGCCGCCGTTCACCTCGATGACGGTGTTTGTGGAGACGACCAGCGATCTAGTATAGCAAAAATATGATTCTACCGAAGAGCCGACACGTTTCCGTTGATCGGCGTCCTGTGCCCGGTGCAAACGTAATTGACGATGTCGTTGGGTCAACATGTGAAGTCGTGGGGGTGTCTGCGGCGGAGCTCCATCTTCGACAACGTACGATGAACGGTTTGCTCCGAAACACTCCTGCGTGCACCACCACTGCGCTCTTTCGGCACAGATGCGACGAATCAGCGTCTGTCCTACTGTTCGGAGCACACAAGTTTTCGAAGTCCAGGTACTATGAAGATTCGTCGACGTCCAACCATTTAGCGCCTAGTGCTACCTTCACCGTCCCTTTATCTCTTTCCGTAGATGCTCACGAGAGTAGTACGTGGAAACTCGGTCAGCTTCGCTGTTTGCGAGATACTCGTTCGCAGACTCTCCCTAATAATAATCTACCCTGTTTGCAGCCAGTATCTTCCCCAGGTTGATACCCTGTCTGTCTCTGCTCCGCCTATATTCTTTTGACTACAAATAAGTTTGTCCTTATGCAATATTGTTATATACGTTTAGTCTCGGCGCAGAGGTTGGGCGGCGTTTGTCACGAATTACGAAATTGTATGGAAGATGTATTATGAGCGCCTGCTTTGGTGGAGCGACAGTTACTGTTAGTTACGATATTCGATTCTTGAAACACGCCTTACAGGCATCTCAAGGCAAGACAGTATTCTCTCGAATCGATTGTACATACATACGAGAAATATCAAAGTAAAATAACAAATACAGCTGTAAGGAAACTGACTTTTACGGTAATTAATTTTCACTTTTTCACAGTGTTACCTGCGTCGTTTCTTATTACTGGTGTTCAAATTCACCTTCTCAGAATTCATCGGTTTGAAATAATTTTCTTTACAGAATGAGATTTTCATTCTGCAGCGGAGTGTGCGCTGATATGAAATACTGGCAGATTAAAACTGTGTGCCGGACCGAGACTCGAACTCGGAACCTTTGCCTTTCGCGGGCAGGTGCTCTACCATCTTAGCTACCCAAGCACGACTCACGCCCCGTCCTCACAGCTTTACTTCCGCCAGTACCTGTGAAGCACTTGACCGCGAAAGGCAAAGGTTCTGTGTTGGAGTCTCGGTCCATCACACAGTTTTAATCTGCCAGGAAGTTTCAATTTTCTTTAGTCTTGAATTTGCGTTCCTGCTAAATGACTGATAAAGCAGTTGCAAATGTTTCACAGTCTTTTTTTTTTCACTCTGGAATGTCTGTAAGTCTAATTGCATAGATGTGACAGTTACTTGCAACATAACCGGGGTGCTTTGTGAATTACATGCATTTCAGGATTCACAAAACTGTTGTTAACACCTCAGTTTTTTATAGCATTTTATATGTAGAGAAAACAAAGAATGAATAATTTTGGCAGTACACTTGGGGTCGAGACAGTGTAATTAGAGAAACATAATTCCAAACATAGGTCAAATATTATAATTCGATGGATGTTGCCGATATTTCATATAGATTGGCAAGACGAAGTCGCTGGCAGGTTCTTGGAGCGTGAGAACGCGCCTGCTACTGGGAGCAGTGCCGGCGTATTCGAACTACGTGCACTGTTACCTCACCGTCCAGCCGTTTCCTCTGTTTTGGCAGCGAAAGACGGTGTCTGGCCGCTTCACACCTGCTTCTGCGCTGAGTGCGTTCACCGTGCGAGGGCGGCAGCGTCCGCACAGCCCGCACGACCGCCGAAAGCTCCGCCACAAATGAAGTGGCGCTGCCTGGCGGACGAGAGCTTCCGGGAAATTTAATTAAAACGCCCGTCCGCCGACCGACCGCAGGAGTCTGACCGCACAAAAGCACCCTCCGCCATCTGCCGCCTGCTCGTGAAAGGCGGCGTCCGCGCCTCGCCGACGGTCAGCGGTCGTGTACGAGGGGGTGGGGGGGTGGGAGGCGGTGAGTCGTCAGTCTGACTGCGGTCACGTTGTTTGACGCGCGGCGCTCGCACCAGCCTACGGCCCAGATACGAACAACAGCAATGTTTCTAATTTACGGTGTCGCCATTCTATTGCACAGAACCATTTCACACAAGAAGTTTCAAGTACGTTACGATCCCTTTTGTCTTAGAGTTAAATGGATTAAAATTTTTGTAAAGACAGTTGGGGGAACAGTGATGTACTGTGGACGGTGTCCACTTTATATTGTTTTATTCCGTAAATAATATTATGAACTATAAAAATTTAAAGCGCCCTGCTTTCGGCGTACTTTCGTCTGCAGACGTCAGGGAATTGCAAAACATCGTTTACCGAAGTAGGAGTCCAAAATTTCGTCGATTCCATCACTATGTAACTAACTGAAATGTTACAAATGTGCTTCCACGTTGAAGGACTCATTGTGTAATTACCTGCCTGGGGTACAGGATTAACGTTCCGTCGACGACACATTTACTAATGATGGACCACAAGCTCGGGAATGAAACTCGGTTGTGTCCTTTTCAAATAAAACGTATTCCTCATTTTGCCTTAAAGTATTTAGGAACATTACGGAATATCTAAATGTCAGCGACGTAATTGTTACCGTGAGAGGATTCTTTAATATCTTCACACGTTGTTATGGATTCCGAATGTGGAATAATGTGGGTAAGTCAAGCTAGTATAATCGAACGTCTCCGGCAGGAAGCCCATTTGTTGCCGCCATGCAATCGCGTGGCGTATGACATCCTGGTGCTTGGAGACTTGTGTTTCCGGCGGGGAATGTCTTCGTTGCGCTGTCGAGATATGTGGAGTGAAGGTCCTCTTAACACATCCTGGTCTCAGTAGACGTACTTTTGATAGTTGTAGTCTATGTTAGTGATGACTTTTTCTAGTAACTGTTTATACTGGGGATTCCGGACCGCCTGCTTTGTTGCAAGTACGGTTTCTGTACATACACGGTATGCAACCAACCACCTTTTCAGAACAATCGGTTTGGATGTGTATCGGTTTGGTGCATTCGTAGCAGACTGCTGCGTCTCGCCTACAGCGCTTCACTGGGTCGCCTAAGTCACGGCAAGTGTAACATTTCTGCACCCTTATGAAGTTTTTTATTCTAAGCGCTTCGAAATCGATGTATACCCGTTCTCTTACATAAGGACATATCATATTCGAGGGATAACCTCAATAGGGCTGTTCACAGTACGCTTGTTTGTCAGTCCTGTTTTAAACTTGAGCTTTTCTTCGTCAAACATTTCTATGGCGACGCCTTCACTGAGGTTAATCTCGTACAGTTTCTCCATGAAATCCTTGTTCGAAATGGACATGGGGACGTTGTATATGGCCATTAATGGTCTGCTTTCTCGGGTCTCTTCGCATTTGATACCCTTCAGTTCCGATGTTTTCTCTACGATGTTCCTGGCACCCGTCTTAGTCTCGATAATCACTGTGTTTGTCGTTGATCTGTTCCCCTTTGGTTTGATCTTATACTGACCTGAATTAATCGTTTTAGTTAACGTACCTCGTACCGCACTTGTGTCCTAACTGTTTGTTGGCTTAAAAGACAGAACACTTGTTTTGTTTGTCTTTACTTTCTCAATTTTGTTAACCATTTCGTTTCTCGGTTTCCTGAGACTAGGAGCATAAGCTACAGTAGCATTCGTTTGTGATGTTTTGGCATTTCCGTTCGGAATTTGTAATTGTCTTCCTTGAGTGCCTTGATTTCCGCCTCTAGTTCGGCAATTCTGAATGATGCTTTAGGAGCACTGGCGACCGCAATTTCCTTTCTTAATCTTTCATCTTCCACTCTTAATTCCTCGTTGTTACCTGCGAGTTTGACCTGGCGAAGAGCTAGTTACTAAATTTTTTAATTCACAGGTCCTGTGATTGTTGGGGATACCATATTTTGTTTTAATTCAGCTTGGAAGTCTGCGAGAATATCATCAACAGTTTCTATTAGTTTTCTCTCCATGCTTGGTCGTCGCGGGATAGCCTCCCGCTCGAGTTAGTTGCACCAGCCGGTGTGTTGTTCCCGCCGTCTGACGTCTCTGTTATGTTCAAACGCGAGGATGGGATCGCACCATCGCTATTTGCAGCGGTTACCGCCAGTTTATACCGAGTTACTTGCTCCAGTGTCTTCGTATTAACGCGGACGTGAAGACAGTTCACACCAGACAGAAATCGCTGAGAAACAGCGACACTATGACACTTGCTACAGACAGTAACTCGCTTTGTGGGAGTACGTGCACACAGCTTTAACGCACGCTACGCCTCAACGGCGCCTGCTGAGTGGCCCGCGGCTGGGCAGCTGGCAGCCGAGAGCGGCGAACAGCTCGAGACGTGGCGCAAGCCGGCTCGCGCCGGGCACCGCGGGAGGCCGAAGATGCCCCCACGCTCGCGTTCCAAAACTTTAATCGCTCAGACTGTCAATTCGCACCTGATTTATCTCTCGAATATGGCGCACCACGACGAATGTGACTTCTGGCACTTGCGAGAACAAACACCAGTTGTTAAAATCCACTTCTATCGCGTGAAAACTACGATCCAACACGGAGTCGATATCAAGCCACAACCGAGCCGGTAGCCATCTTCGAGCAAGGTTGGAGAAGCGTACACCTGATGGTGACAGCCATCTGGTAAGGATCCGCGTGTGTTGTTACGTGACCATTTTTGCCGTAATCCAAATAAAATCAAAAACAAAAAGACAAATCATAACTTCAGAATTCATAAGGAACACAAACAAGAAGACAACCCAAAACAACTTCAACCACATAAGCTCGAACGTAAAGAAGAATACGGCACAAAACAGGAAATACGACACCCACAACAGACAGGCTGTAACAAGCAGACAGCGAGAGAACGATCAGACCCAGACAAAGAACACATGACTTGGGGAACAGACGAATTTTTAAAACTGGAAGAAAGTATACTCCTTTCAAGATTAGAAAAGAGACGCCGTCCACCCAGCACTGCGACTTGGCAACTCAAAAGGTGCCACAATCTGCTGTCCGACGAACGAGCACACAGTCAGACTTTTGCTGAGGTCAGCTTACGATATACCGTCAGACACTAAAGAACTGACTGCACTGCTACACAACGCCTGCAAAATGTATACGAAGAGCTTGCAAGGGCCCACGGACGAGTCTGCTTTGATTACAGTGAAGAAGGATCTAAATGTTACGTATATACACGAAATCCATGAAACTCTTACAGCTGAATGCAAATAAACAGTCACTAGTTAGTATGAATCTACCTAAACTAGTGGATGAAGTGGACACGGATGTCGTCTGCTTGCAGGAACCCTATACCAGGAACGACAGACTAGTATGTTTTGACCACAAACCAATCATCGTAACAGGTTGTAAGAAGTCCATGATTAAAGAATGTGTTGTTAGCGCAGTCGAGCAGATGTAATTTCGATGGATTGCTCACGCGCTGCCTGCTATACGTAAGTTATAAGAGAATCTCAGACCAAAGAGCAGTGTTGACTGCAGTAGGAACTGTGTGTTAGTAGTAGTAAGTAGTTGCTTGCAGTCTGGTGTATCGTGTTGGCTGGGCCGGTCCTAATGGAGCGATGGCGGAGCCTGAGCGTTGTAGTATTAGGTAAAAGCAGCCTCGCGCATATGTAGTATTGTTATATCAAGTCCCATGTAAATGTGTCTATAGAATCTCTTAATAATAATCTTTCTTATAAAAAAGTAACTTTTGACAATCAATCATCTCAATTTAAAGAAGTTACTAATTTCCCCAATCCATTGGTCATCCCGATTATTGATAAGAAAAATAAGTTGTTCTTTTTATACATGACAAATCTATCGGGCAGCATTGCACACAGCTACGCCAGAAAAATTTCTTATAGCTGCAGATATATACGCGTTATCCGGGGACCTAATTGAGGTAAGATTTTTCAATTTTTCAGAATGAATTTTCGGGGCCATGACGCAGCACTGCTGACGTCCTAAATTTACCAATTTAAATTCACAGTCATTATTGAAAGGTTATAAGTGAGCGACAATTTTATTGAGAGGTTAGTCACATTGGTAGGTTACGGAATTTATCTGTTGGTAGGTTACGCTAAATGTCAATGTTATGGTTATATTTTTTACTGTTGGGAGGTTTTTGGAACTTTTACTTTTGAGAGGTTACACCAAATGTGAATATTATGTATTTTATTTTATATTTTGTGGGGAAGTTACAAGGTACATGCAATGCGAAGTTGCGATCGTTGTCACAAATCGAAACTTTACAGTTACACAGATAGGTCATCTGCGTGCCGACCACCTCGCAACAGTGGAAACAGTTCACGAAAGCTAGAGGTGGATTATTGCGTCGTTATACGCGCAGTACTCGCACGACATTTTGCCATAGATCAATAACAGGAACTTTAAATCGTTCAAATGGCTCTGAGCACTATGGGACTTAACATCTGAGGTCATTAGTCCCCTAGAACTTAGAACTACTTAAACCTAACTAACGTAAGGACATCACACAAATCCATGCCCGAGGCAGGATTCGATCCTGCGACCGTAGCGGTCGCGCGGTTCCAGACTGAAGCGTTTAGAGCCGCTTGGCCACACTGGCCAGCAACAGAAACTTACTGATGGCTGCAGACACTATATGGCACTCTGACACAACAGACGACTGGCGGCACCGCGTCCATCAGGTGCTAACAGAACACATCGTCAGCAGTCCGAGGCAGCCACCCACGTGCACAGCGCCGTCGGAGGCCAGCAGCAGGACTGACATAACAATAGCAAATCCAAATGCACTGCCACTTATAACGGGATGGGAGGTCATGGATGGCGCTACCCACACCGAATACAACGGTATCATCGTGCACATAGGCACATAAATGTACACACCTATAAAGGACAAACATCAGCGATTGTCATTTCGTAAGGCGGCCTGGACAAAACTAAGACATATGATTGAGGCCTTCGCCCTACATGCTGTTGATGGCTGTGTGGTTTCTAAAGGAGCCTAGCAGACCCGCTCAACCCCCACCCCAAGGGACAGATCTTTGGTCCCTGGACACAGCTCCCCCTGTGCTACGCACGCTTCCCTTTTGCCTTGGGTTAGGTCGCAGGTCTCCCTTTACGATTAGTTAGGTTTAAGTAGTTCTAGGGGACTGATGGCCTGAGATCTTAAGTCCCATAGTGCTCAGAGTCATATCTCCATTTCGACGCAGGGCAACACCCGGGCGGGCGCAAGAAATGCCGAGGTTTACTTCTGGCACCACGGTAAGGCGGAAAGAGCCACTCGGGAAGCAGAGGCTACGTATGGCGCATCACTTCCCCTTGTGAAGCCCATCGCAGGCACACCCGACCAGAATCGATACGCCCTGGTGCGAGATTCCGTGCCTTACGGCGCGCTGGCGACGGGCTGGCCCGCAGCAAGCGCACTGTCGAGCGACCACGGAACTGAGAGCTTGCGCCCGCACTCAACTCATTCGACCTTACGCCAGACAGGTTCGCACGTTTACAAGACTCAGAGAGAAGCAGGTACCTACGTTCCTCTAGGATAGCCTTTCAGATTACTGTACAAACAGAGTGGTTGAGTGGCGCACTGTAGATCAGAAACTGATAAAAAGAGTCACCAAAGGCTGCCCACGAGGATCAATATGTGGCCGCGCCTTTCGGAATATCACCTTTGAACTCCTCCTACATCAATTGGATGGGGATAACCCTGCGAACGGAGCGATAGCATATGCAGATGAGATTCTGGTGGCGGTCTCCACAGACTCAAGAGCGCAACTTGAACACCGGTCAACATAGCTACTCACAAGCATCAGCCAGTGGTACAAATCTATTAAACTTCAGATGGCTCTACACAGAACTGTTTATATACTATTATATACTACTCAAAGGAACAATAGAAGGTAATCCTACCATAAAACTACACGACATTAGCATACACAGACAACAGAAGACACGATGTCTTGGTGTGCAACTTGACGAACGACTGTCATTTGACGAAAACGTCAGAACAACTACCGACAGGGCTAGCAAGATGATTCACACGTTGACCAGACTCAACATAACACACTACAGGGTACCATTACACACACTGACAACTTACCACTGTGCGCTCTTTGAGTCTCTGGTATGTTTTGCAGCCAGTGCATGGGCCCAGCGACTACATCAGGTGATGGCGAGGGCAGAGAAGCGCCTTGGTAAGGCGGTCAGGAGTTTTCAACACCACGTCAGTGGACTCATTCTGCGTGGTGCTTGGAACCTTCCCTATCGACATAACCATTCGGTTTCGGGCTGCAATGTACTGGCTGAGGAGGAGGAGACAGGAGAGAGTAAACGAGATTACCGGACATGACATCATCGAAAAGCGCCAATTCGTTAAATGGCGGGTGGATACCTGGCAAAGGAAATGGGAATTAAGCGATTAGGGCTGTATATCAATTCTTCCCGGACATCAGAGAAGGACTGAGACTGAGCCATATCAACCGTTGGCGAGGTATGGTTCACTTTCTGAGGGGTTGCAGCCCTTACCCTGCTCACTTACACCGCGTAGGCCGCAGCTACGTGTACATGCGGGGAACATGGACCCCCACAGCGCATACGTTTTCGCTGTCACCGATACAGAGCAGTAGCACCATGACATGGATACGGGCAATAAGAGACAAAGACGAGTGGTAAATACAAAATAAAATCGCTTATAATGTCTCAAGGAGATTACATGTCGAATGCAGACGGACACGGCCGTATAACAGAACACTGCAACACACACGAAACACTTAAGACAGCAGTTCCAATTCGTGCACCAACACAGACAGCAGCACCGAAACACACACTTACTCAGACAGCAAACACTTTCAACAACACCTACCACAGACAACCTTACACAGCATCTAAAATAGTTAAACTGTATCAGAACAAAAGGTGTAATGCAGTCAACCCGTAAATCAGTTCTAGCTTAAATATAAACAGAAGGCATCTCCATCCCGCGGTCATTTCACCGCTGTTGGGATGTCACATTTGTAACTGAACACTTAGTATATAAACAAGACAATAGGTAAAATTCAAGACACGTAATATAGGAACTGAATATTAATTAATAACCCCAAGAAATAACTTGTACTGACACACCACTGCGCTTACCTAATAGTGATAGTGTTTTTGTAAATAGTGCTTATAAATACTTATCCGTAACTGAAACTGTAAGGAACGGGGACTGCAAGGTTCGAAGTAGTTCCGAAGGCTTCAGACCAGACTTGTTCAGAGTAACATTCTTCTCTCTCTTACTATCCAAGTCTTTTCTATCATCTATCACCATATCTTCTCACAACATGAATATTTTATGTGTTCTTTTTCTTTCAATTTCTAAAGTATTTTTTTAATTTATTATTACTTCCGTTGTAATTACTGAAAACAGTAAGTACTGTTTGTAATACGGAATATGATTTGTAAACTGCGTGAAAAGTTGTAAAATGAACAACCTGTTATAAAATGTAAGGCAACAGTTCTCTAAATGAGCAATACATCAAATCAAAATTCCTCAACCTGCAGTTAATCAAACAATTACAGCACAGACGACTTGCAAAACGACTACTGAACAGAAATGCCACTACAAACCCTTAAGAATGGCAAGGCATCTGATATCAATGTGATACCTACATGTTTTACAGAAACTGCGTGAAAGACGTTGTTCCCCAACTACTCGGAGTTCATCGTTGGCATCTGGAAAAAGCAAGGGTTATTCCCGTTCAAAAGAATTGCTTAGGACACATGCACTTGATTGTTGGCACTTTTCGCTCATATTAACCTCTTGTAGGATAATAGAACACGATTTATGCTCATGTATTGAGAAGTTATTGGAGAACAAAAATGTCCTCCATGAAAATCTACGTGGATTTCGAAAACAGAGATCTTGCGAAACAAAGCTCGCCCTGTTCGCCCAGAAGGTGCACAGCACCGCAGACACAGGCTCCTAGGTGGATGCCGCGTTCGGTAGCTTCAGGAAGGTGCTCGGTGCGGCTCCCCACTTTCATTTGTTAGACTAAATACGAGAAATTATTCAGGACTTCCGTGGAGATACAATCCAACACGTCGCTCTTAACGGAACGTAAATCACAGATAACTTTAGGAATAGCCCAAGAAATGTTTTAAGAGAGTTATTATTTTCAGATTTTTTCCACCGCATACAAACTCTAGGAATTTACCGATGAGACGGTACGGAACAAAAAGATCAAATGAAAGTATGTCCGACAATGCATGGTTTCCATGCTACAGATCATATATTCAATCATGCGTTGCTGTCTAATTCACGTTGTACCATGCAGCTACAGTTACCGTATGTGCTGAAAATGGTTTCCATGTGCCTCAATGCATGCGTGTACAGGTCGTAGCATGTTGTTTCTCACACGTTCACATCTGCCAGGCTGCATCCGAACAATCTAAAAAAAATGGCTCTGAGCATTATGGGACTTCTGAGATCACCAGTCCCCTAGAACTTACAACTACTTAAACCTAACTAACCTAAGGACATGACACACATCCATGCCCGAGGCAGGCTTCTAACCTGCGACCGTAGCGGTCGCGCGGTTCCAGACTGTAGCGCTTAGAACCGCTCTGCCAGACCGGCTTGCAATGCTGAGGGAATTGGATAAAGGAATGACACACTTAATGTAGTAACTGAGTTTTGCTATTTGGATGTAATGTAACTGGTGCTGGTCGAAGTAGGGAGGATATAAAATGTAGACTGGCAATGGCAAGAAAAGCGTTTATGATGAATAGAAATTTGTTAACATCGAGTATAGATTTAAGTTCAGGAAGTCCTTTCTGAAAGTATTTGTATGGAGTGTAGTCATGTGTGAACGACAAGCAATTTAGACAGAAAGAGAATAAAAAGAACCTTTGGAATGTGCTGCTACAGAAGAATCCTGAAGATTAGGTGGGTAGATCACGTAACTCATGAGGAGGTGCTGAACAGAATTGGGGAGCAGAGAAATCTGTGGTACAACCTGACTAAACGAAGGCATCGGTAGGTAGGACACATTCGGACACATCAAGGGCTCACCAGTTTCGTACCAGAGGGTAGTGTCAGGGATAAAAACGCAGAGGGAGACCAAGAGATGAATACAATAAGCAGACTCAATGGGATGTAGGTTTGCATTAGTTACTCTGAGATGAATGAGCTTGAACAGGATAGAGTAGCATGGAGCCCTGTAACAAACTATTCGTTGCACTGGAGATCACAAAAATAAAGACAACAACGTCACATGACAATAAATCTAATGTTTGTATCATCCATTCAGTATTGAGCTTAGGGGTTTCCATTTAAATAAACCATAAACAATTGGTATATAATGGCCTTTTAAATCCATTAAAAATAAGGATAACGATTGCTCCATAAGACCGAACCATTAAAAGAAAACACTTGTAGAATGGAAACCTGACTTCTAAAACAAACACCATGTTGGAGAGAAATTATGGAAGTAGATGAAGACACTACAGAACTTGAAATTCAGAAGTACGGTACTACAAAATCTTTCGGGACTCTTTTTGAGAGAGCGACTAAAACTTATCAACAGCCGGACATTTAAGTCTTGGTTTTCCGGGTGCTTAAGGTATAAAAGAACAGATGAAACTACTTGATGTGTGAGCCTGAAGACCACTACAAAGGGGCGGTGTTTGTTAAATCTTTACATTGTTTAATAGCAGAGTTAAAGTGTACAGAACATAAGAAAGTGCTGTCTGGATTTTCTTCACTTTTCCTGTTTCAGCTTTTAACATGGACACTTGTGTGCAACTGTAGAATCATGACCGCTTGTGACAGTAACATACAGTAGTTTTTTTTTTGTGTTTTTTTTTTTAACATATGGCTGGTTACGGCTCTCTAAGACACAGTCGTAGCACTCGGAAGGAAAACTTATGAGACATGTCCACCCATGGTTGATTTTCTCTCAGTATTATTTTGTATCTCCAGCGATCAGATATTGGTGAACTACTATACTTAGTAGTGGCGGCTGTGTGATATGTTCACGAGGAGCATCAGGCTTAAAAAGTACGTGTTTGTGTTCCTACAAATGCAAAGGAAATGACTATGTCCAGTCATAAGGTTTGTGTGCATTTGACGTGGAGTACTGTGACAGCAAAGGGAAGAGTATGTCAAGGCATAATAATGGTACAGATATTTCTATTTCCAGAGCCACAGCTGTCAACAGGGTGTATTTCCCATACTTCGCTTATTGTCGAATATTGTTCATCTGAGAACGTGATCTTAGAATTTAGTTGCAAGTACGTGGATAAAATATATATGTCAGTTATTTCTCAGGATCATTGATTCTACCTGTGCGTGCTCGGCCTGCAGCGCCAGGGACCTGTGCGGGCGTGATTCACGTTTCCCATTAACGGTAGGAGCTGTCAGAATGGAGAGGCCTGTTGGAGTGTAGGAATGTAGATGAATTAAACGTGTGTCCTCTAAAGGATCGAATAGCGAACTAATGCTTAGTATGTGTTGGCTAGCTCTCGTGATTGCGTGGAAATTTGAGAAGATTGAATATGGAGGTGCGTTTGCACTGGACCGTTATTCCCTCCCATGTAAATTGTTCGGTTGACTGCTTCTGCACATTTCGTGCCTTCAATTAGTTGAGGGAAGATCGATTGTGGTGTGTGCATCTAGTGTATGGAAGAGGCATTTGGCGGTTCTCTAGACACGAGACACACTTTAGTTAAACTTTTAAATTATAGGGATAATTTGGAATCTACTACATCACCGACATCGGTATTCCAGAGCGTAAATATCAGTTTCCTCTGTTTGTTTCGAGTTGCCGAGTAAATGTCTTCGCAGATGGGACAGGTTTCTAGTTAGTCAGTGGTTTACAGCACGAACCACCTAACTGAAGTTTCGGGTTTCTAGAGAAATAATTTCCTGTCTATGTCTTCTGAATTATATTGCGCGAGTGCTACTGCTATGTAAGCGATACTGATATGTGCTTGATATCAAGAAGTAAATGCTATGATGTTCTAGCAATCTTGTACTCCCAGAGTCTGTAGATGGGTGTAGAAAAGCGAGCAAGCAAGGAAGCAGGTCCAGACCAGGAACAGTAATGCGTTTTTGCCGAGGGGGGAAACGAGGCCGAAATTGTAGAGCAGTTCTGAGAGTGACTTCGATCCACTGACGGCTTACTGATGTAAAAGGTATGATTTTGTATGGCGGAGAATATGAATTGTATGTTTACTACATTGACTACATTGACTACAAGGTGATATATTGCTGGGTTGGATATCGCTTTCACGCTCTAAAATTCCAGCTCCTTACCTCAGTGGGAGTGCAGTGTAATTTTGTAAAAGTCTTTCCATATTTGACGATATGTATGGCACTTTGCGAGGTTTTTCTGTCGGCGCAATACGGCGAGTAGTTTGTTTTTTTGGGTGCTGTACAGATATAAAAAATAACTGCACTGTTCGTGTAAAATGTGTATATAATGCATTGTAAAGTTACTACGGCTTATGTTGTGGCATGACTAGAGAAGATGACTGAGTGTCCTATAGTAAGGGACATATAGATTCAGCACATCGATAACTGCAAAAGTATGAGAGAGATTTCTTATGTGGAAAATTATGTGCGCTATAGATCTAGAGGAGACATTACCTGTGCATCGATTGGTGTCAGACTGTAGCAGCAATTGTAATATTTAATTGTAGTTACACTGGTAAATATGTTCCTGGCTTCCAATATGTATTTGATAATCAGTAAAAAACTTTGCAGGTTTAATTGTCAATTCAATTTAGCAATCTGTGCAAAACAATTTTACCACTGAAAGCCCTGTCTGCAGACAGAAAGAAACGGTGGATGGTGCTTCGATACTGATGGCATCAGTAATTTGGCGGATAAATTCGATAAGAGCAAATCATAGTGCTCGATTCATTCACAAGACATACTTTATACTGGAATATAGGAGTCTCTACACAGCGGTGGGAACGTTTGCATTTGTTGAGAGCTGGAAGGGTATCACGTTAGGACCACTGGAAAGATTGCATTCGATGTTATACTGCACTATTTTCGTTAACAGATTCTGTTAGACAAAGAATTTCCGTGCATACAAGCTGAGACATCACAAAAACTCCTACAAGAGTGCACGTTAAGTATTTCTGGGACACTATGCAATTTGCTAGAGTTCGACTTGGTTATTATTTTAGATAGTAATGTGGCTTCAGTATAACACTGAGAACGTTATTAGATGTGCTTTCAATGGTACCTGTATGTAGCTATACGCGGTGATGCGTCAGCCACACACCACACATGGCCTGTTATAGTCACTAGAGAGAAAGCAGCTTGTGCTATTCTGGAAAGAATTTCTGCAATGTCGCTTGACAATTAGCTCTTCACCTGACCGCAGGTAGAGGGAGGGTTCACGCCAGCAGCAGTGAACACTCACGCGTGGCCCACATTGGAGTGTCTGCGCTTTGTATATAGGTCTTCACTCCCATCCGGTCCCGTCATCAATGGCGCCTATGTGAACATGTATTTCGAGAGGAATTTCTCAGGTGTTGAATATGAAAGGAATGCCGACACCTTATGCATATTGGTCCCGAACGGGCGCCTGTGTTGTTTTGACAACTGACAGTTGCATCACTTCATAGGGCTGTCAGTGCATTCCAACTTCTGGGAGCGTGTGCGGTCCAATGGACAGGGGATGGTGGGCGGTGTCTGTGCATGTCTGTTGCTTTATTTTGTGAGTGAGTCTGTAGGTTGTGCTGTGCGCTATTTGGACAGTTTACAAAGCGTGTTTACACACCACTGTTCTGCATTATTTAGCAGATTGCAGGTCTCTACTGAAATTATTTCGGTAAGTTAGGAGTTGTTTGTGTGTCTGCAGAGCGTTATTTAGGAGTATATTACAGGTCTGCAGACTGTTTATTGTGACCCCAAGCATGTCGTTTGTATCAGTGTGATTAAATACTCCATCCCTAAACAAATTGTTCCAAAATCAATAAAGTACACTCCTTCCTTACTCTCTCCAGCAGCCCAACGCTGGCTGAGTCATTTTCGCGCCATTTCCGCCCTCCAGACCACCATCTTGGATTATGTCACTGTTGGGATGACAGCACCCTCTGGTGGCAGTACTATGTACTAGGTCAGTTGAACTCTAGATCTCGTGGTGAAGACACTGCCTGCAAAATAAAGACTCATGTCCATCACAGCAGAGTTCTATTCCCACCATTTCCCCCACCCCAGACCGCCACCTTGAGTTACATCATGGAACAGATGACAGTGTGTCTGGTGGCAGTACTGAACAATACAGTCTCATGGTGAAAACACTACCTGCAAAATAAAAACTCATGTCCAGCACAGGCAGAGTTCTTTTCCCTCAATTTTACCGTCATCTTGGGTTATGTCATTGAACAGACAACTGCATCTTCTCGTGGTAGTACTGTGTACTTGGTCAGCTGAACTCTAGATCTCTTGTTGGAGACACTGTCTGTCAACACTTTCTCAAATGGTTCAAATGGCTCGGAGCACTATGGGACTCAACTGCTGTGGTCATTAGTCCCCTAGAACTTAGAACTACTTAAACCTAACTAACCTAAGGACATCACACACATCCATGCCCGAGGCAGGATTCGAAGCTGCGATCGTAGCAGTCGCACGGTTCCGGACTGCGCGCCTAGAACCGCGAGACCACCGCGGCCGGCAACACTTTCTCCCGCCATCTTGTATTACATCACAGATGAGAGCACCTTCAGGTGGTGGTACTGTGTACTGGGCCAGTGAGAGTCCAAATCCCTTGGCGACCACACTGGATGTTGGTAGTGCTCCTAATTGTTTAAATAAAATAGTGCATGCAAAATAATAAAGACTTACACCCAGCACTGGTCGAGTCCTTTTCCAATGAATCTGTAGGAGGAGGTGGCGGTTGAGTGATTTACTATAATTCAAACTTGGCGCCAGTTCCTAGGACGAGGTGGCGTTTGGATGACTACGGTTTGTGGAGATAGCCCAAGTGACCTACTTTCTTGCGATTTTCTTAGTTTAGTAGTGATAACTGTGGTGTGTTGCATTATCCTGTTGAAATTTGAACTTGCCGCCAATTTTCTGTGGATGGGGAGGGGAGGGGGTTAGTTTAGTGGAGGTAACCCAACTGACCTTCTTCCTGCCGAAATTCAAACTCCCGACAAAAGCCGCCATCTTGAATGACGCCATGGCCGCCATCTTGGCAGAGGGTTCATCAAACCATTTTCATACTACTTCTCTACTATTGCACTCTCGAATGGCGCTTGGGAAAAAGGAACACTTAAATCTTTCCGTTAGAGCTCTGATTTCTCTTATTTTATTATGATAATCATTTCTCCATACGTAGGTAGGTGTCAACAAATTATTTTCGCATTCGGAAGAGAATGTCTGTGATTGAAATTTCGTGAACAGATCTCGCCACAAAGAAAAGCGCCTTTGTTTCTGTGACCGCCACCCAAACTCGCGTGTCATATCAATGTTGCGATAACACGAAACGAGTTGCCCTTCTTTGCACTTTTTCGATGTCCTCCGTCAATCCTATGTGGTAAGGATCCGACTCCGGTCAAGTGTATTGTAGGCTGCCTCTTTAGTTAGTGGGTTTGTCGCATCTCCTAAGTGTTCTGCCAAGAAAGCGCAGTCCTTGTTTCGCCTTCCCCACAATATTATCTATGTGATCTTTCCAATTTAAGTTGCTCGTAATTGTAATTCCTAGGTACTTAGTTGAATTGACAGCCCTTAGATTTGTGCGATTTATCGTATACCCAAAATTTATCGGATTTCTTTTAGTACCCATGTGGATGACCTCGCACTTTTCTTTGTTTAGTTTCAAATGCCACTTTTCGCGCCATACTGAAATTCTCTCTAGATCATTTTGTAATTGGAATTTATCGTCTGATGATTTTATTAGACGATAAATCAGAGTGTTATGTAGTCAGAGTTGTCCATAGAAAGATCAGTATGACAACTGACTGTCTGGCTTATGCAGATAACCGTGCAATTTTTTTTGCTGTGCACAAGACACAGCTGCAGAACAGATCAAAGAACTGAACACAGAATCTTCGAAGGCGAGACTCGAGATAACCTTCAAGACAACTACATTTACTGCAAACATCAAGCCAAACTCCTTAGTAGTAGGGTTAGAAGTAGAGGAAACCAAGAGAACGGGGAAGTTCCTAACGTCTAGGTCACAGAGTAGAGCCAAACATCTCTGAGAAAGATTTTGCATCATGGATGAAAATAGAAAGTGATTGCTAGAAGAAAACAATCTTATGCACAGAAAAAAAGATGTGTTTAGCAGACGCCACACCCAATAACTCTATACAGTGAAGAGCAGATCACAGGTACCGTTCTTACGTGGAAGACTCCCACCAGTTCGAGCAATCGAGTCTTCCGCTACCTTCTCAAAAACGAAACCAAGTGGATTTGGTTGGTCGAGGTACAAACATACGTGCAAGAAGTGGGACTAATACTGGAGAATATACATAAATACTTTCCGCTTTAAAAGATATTCCAGAAGCACCTTGGTTTCCACGAAGAGCCAAATCTAAAAACTGCCAAAATGTGGACGGGGACGAGAAAGCGGCGTTATAGGAGACGAATGAGGCAATACTGAGCTTACAACTCCCAAGGAAAGGAAGAAGTGCTGTTTAAATAGCGTGGTCGAGAGATGGACCGTAAGAAAAGATGAAGATAATACTTAACCAAGGTATGCCCGATATATAGAAAAGAAAGATCTACAAACTGGCAATGAATTCGTGCAATCACTTGTTGAGATTTTGTGTTTGTGGCAGCTGAAGAGAATGACTAAATTGTTAGGTAAAGAAAGAGGAGAAAGAAAATCGGCTGCAACTCTGTAGGTAAACTAAACCTACTTTCAAAAGGAAGCTTACGATGTCTCTGAAATGGAAAGTTAATGTCAGTGTTTGTCATCAGTTATGCTTTAAGGCAGCGAGACGAGGTCCTTATCTGTGAAAACCGCTCAGGAATGATACATGTTGAATATTAGTACTCGAGACAGGAAAAAAGACAAATAGAACAGCGAGAAGACAGTTTTGGAAGACTTATTTATAACATAAAGAACATGTAACGGGCGGTGATGGGATACGTTGCTGGATGAATGTACGATAGATGGATCGAAAAATGTTTTTGTTGTTTTTCAAGATATCAGAAAGTTTTCAGATAACGGCACCATGAAAGTTGGGGGGTTGACATAAGAATTAAAATGAAGGAGCAACATGGATGCGGGTGGTGAAAGGAAGTAATATTTGGTAACACCTGGAGTAGACCGTTAGACGGATATCAGATGACTGGTGATGGGGAAATGATGATGTAGATTATGCCGATATAATCGCTGTTTCATATCTTGGGGTTACATAGAACTGCACTCTAAATTTGGCAGAATGTCCTCAGCCTGTTGAACATGATTACCTGATCTCATGTTATTATCTAATAAAATGATTTGTGTCCTCATTGATCAATGACGAAACAAGAGCGAAATATTTCTAGAAAAGAATGATGCGATAAATACGTAGTAAATCGATCACGCCTGACGATTAAAAAGTGAAAACAGTGTGCAAGTTATAAATGGCAGCAACTTTGTTTCTCTATGTTCTTGTGGATTCTACTTTTTCATATAGTGATATTCTCTTTTGATTATGGCAGAAACACCACGAATGCCGTGTTTTGCAAAACTGTTTCTCAGATACGTCTTGTTAAATGTGTGTGTCCTCCATCGTAATTCAGAGTTATTAGTAAGTCAAATCATAGGTATATGTAGCTGAAATTTGAAAACGTATATCCGTGGAATATCGCCTGAGTCATGGTTAGTCTCATTCCGCGCACTCTCGACATTGCGCTAGAGACTCCGGGGTGAACAGGGAAGCAAATGTTTAGAACTCGAAGAGATAGTTTTGGCGTCATTTAGGATCCACAGCGACCGTAAACTGCAGTGCCAACAAAAAAGCAGTCCAGATCGCAATAAACTATTTGTTTCTGGTACTGGTAAGCGGTTTCAGCCCATATGACTATCATCAGACGGGTGCTTCTGAAATTTACAGTATAACAGCAGGCCATCTAAGAAGGAACTTATTCATCTTAACTATTCACGTACTGCTAACCACATAGGAAAGGCTGAGCGTTATACACGGGATGCTGCGCCCACCATTCACCATTTTAATCATGATGAAAGCATTTGAAATTAACGGACGGCGTGGGTAGATAGTATATGAAAACTCAAATACATTTACAAAAACATTTGAAAATGTTAAACATATTTTTGGAGGCCGATAGTAGCAGCTCTGTATACTGACTCATCTGGCAACATGTCACTTTATAACTGTCTTGCTTTTATGTCACTTATTAAGCTGAATGAGTCTTGTTATACATGAACCATTATTTTATATATTTCAGAGCCTGTGTGATCTGATGATGCTGATGTAGACTGAGGCGCTTACCAGGATTAAAAATAAATAAAACTCTCTTAAGTAATCAGGAATGGAGATTTCCCTCAATTTGCAAATGAAGATAATATAAAGTCGTCACACATAAGGTTTAGACCCTCACCCAACTGCGTCCAGCCTAATTATTCGCGAATGTGCACTACCAAAGTTACAGCTCTACATCGTAGAGTTTCTCCACCACACGTATTTTATTCAGGTCAGCCAACTTGGGAAATGAAAATGCCCCGAACGAAAAGCGAGTCGTGTAACGACAAACACGGAACTGTTAGCCGAGGACACGGAACGCGTTTTAAACAATTTCGGGCGGGAGGGAGGGAGGGAGGAAGCCACTGCTGCGCTGTCAGCGACTTCTGCGCCGCCATGTTGCTGTGCGGCAGAGTCGCCTTGACGCAGGAAGAGACGCCGGCGGGTCTTCGGAGAGCAGACTTGTACGTCAGCTCACAGCGATTTGCAAACATTTTCCAACTCTGTTTTCGGTCTGTCAAACAAAAAGCTGAGCCAAACTTCTGATTACTTCCCCATAGAACAGAAAACGAAGTATCAGCTTTTTGCTTTCATATAAAGAGACAAGGCCATTCCCCCCCCCCCCCCCCCAAAGGAACCAATGTAGCATTTGGCTAAGTAGCTTCAGATAAAGTACAGAACTCTTACATCTGAATTTTCGAAAGAAAATGAAACTGCTAACTACGTAAATAGGAGCATGGAGTCTTAACCACCACGTCGGAATGCTAACTGTACCGTCTAAGAAAATGATTTGTCCTTGTTAGTCTACATATTGTCACTGTGTTGCGTCAGAAAGTTTCAGACTGGGAGACAACGAGAGAGGGATAAACAGACTTCGCGCATTGTAACGAACATCACACGTAGAAGCCGATCTGGGGGGAGATGAGTTTGGACGTAGGAACACGCGAGGCAATACTGACCCTACGCCCTCTCTTAGAAGGTAGGGTGAACGAAATGCAAATCTATGTTTATATCATTTGCAGACATAGAGAAAGATTTTCACAATGCTCACGAGATACTCTCTTTGAAATTCTGAAAGTAACAGGACTAAAAGACAGATAGAAAAAGGCTATTAACAACTTGTATAGAAACCAGACGGCAGTTATAAGAGTCGAGGGACATAAAAAGGAAGCAGTGATTGAGAAGGGAATGAGACAGGTTTGTAGCTTATCTCCGATATTGTTCAATCTCTACACTGAGCAAGCAGTAATGGAAACCAGAGAAAAATTTGGAGAAAGAATTAAAGTTCAAGGAGAAGAGACAAGAACTTTGAGGTTTGCAATGACACTGTAATTCTGTCAGAGACAGCAAAGGACTTGCAAGAGCATTGCAACGGAATGGTCAACGACTTGAAAGTTGGGTATAAAACGAACATAAACGAAAGCAAAACAAGGATAATGGAATGTAGTCGAAGTAGAGCAGGTGATGCTATGGAAATCAGATTAGGAAGCAAGTCGCTTAAAGCAGCAGATGAATTTTGCTATTTAGGCAGCAAAATAACTGATGATGGCAGAGGTAAAGATGATAGAAAATGGCAATGGCAAGAAAAATCAAAGAACCGAATTTTCTTAACGTTAAATACAGATTCAAGTGCGAGGAAGTCTTTTATGAATGTGTTTCTTTAGATTTTAGCGATATACCGAACTGAAACATTGATGATAAACAGTTCAGACTAGAACAGAATAGAGACTTTTGAAATGTTGTGTTACGGAAGAATGCTGAAGACTCGATGAGTAGATCGCGTAGCTGATGAGCAGTTACTAAATAGAATAGGGGATAGAAGGAATTTGAGACAAAATCTCAGGAAAACAATGGATCGGTTGGTAGGACACATTCTGAGACATCAAGGGATCACGAATTTAGTAATGGAGGAATGCGTCAGGGGTAAAAATCGTAGAGGGAGACCAAGAGATGAATACAGTAAGCAGATTCAGATGTCTGCGGGTTGTAGTAGTTGTTGGGTGATGAAGGCGCTTGCATAAGATAGAATAGCATGGAGAGCTGCGCCAAACCAGTCTTCGGACTGAAGACGACCACGACGACGGACATCAATATGTAGAAACCTCTCATATGTAAACTGCAATTATATTAACTGTTGTCCATAAATATGTATCTTGTCAATAGTTTTCAGACTGAAAAAACTGTTTCTAAATTACTTCTATTCTCCCATCGGGTTTAATTCGGAAACGAACTAACAACAGAAAATTTAACCCCAAATTTGCTAGTTAGCGCATTGCTTCATTTCAATCGACCGAGATGATTAGGACATATCACTTGAACCAATAGGAGGTTCTTCATTCCTGCAGTAGGCTCAATTTTACTCATTACGGGACTGTCGGAAGGACAGGCTCAGCATACAGAAAAGCCAAAACATCATTCGGTAAAATTAAAATCAGGGGTGGCAACATTATGAGAGGAATGGTAATTCCACTGTTGAAAGCAGAAGAAAGAGTACGCTAAAAGCCTCTTTTAGGGGGAGAACTTGTTTGATGACACAAGAAGAAACTGGAGTCGACAAGGAAGTTATTGTGGACCCAGTATTAGAGTCACAATTTGAAAGTGTTCTGGAATACTTGAGACCAAATATGGATGGAGGTGTGGACGAGAATCCATTGAAGTTTTTAAAATTATAGGGGAACGCAAACGACTACTCGTGTTGGTGTGTATTATCTATGAAACTGGCGACATACCATCAGTAACTCGAAAAAATGTCATCCACACAAATCAGAAGACGAGAGTAAGAATATTGTACAGAAGAATGGAAAAAGATGGAGTATCTGTTAGATGACGATCAGTTTGGCTATCGGAGACACAAGAAACAGAGAGACAGTTCTGACTTGATGCCTGACAATGGATGCGAGACTGAAGATAAATCAAAATATGGTCTTGGGATTAGTCGAGCTGGAAAAGGGTTCGACAATTTGACATGGTGATAGATATTCGAAATTCTGAAAAAAATACGATTAATCAACGCGGTAAGACGGGTGTATTCAATATGAAAGGCAACCAAGACTGAAAAATAAGGCTGGAATAACGAAGTGTTCAGATTAATAAGAATGTAGGACATGGATTTAGTTTTTCGCCTCTATTGTTCAATATATACGTCGAAGAAGCAATAACGGAAATAGAAGAAAGGTTCAACAGTAAGATTAAAATTCAAGGTGGAAGTCTATCAATGATAAGATTTGCTTATGACATTGCTATTCTCAGTGAAAGTGGAGAATAATTACAGAGGCTGGTGAATGGATTGAAGAGTCCAATGAATATAGAATATAAATCGCGGGGAAGCCGGAAAAAGACGAAAGTAATGAGAAGTAGCACAAATGAAAATAGAAAGTTAATATCAGTACTGATAGTGACGAAGCAGAAACAGTTAAGGAATTCTGCTATCTTGGAAGCAAAATAACCCCTCATGGATGAAGTAAGGGGGACACAAAAAACAGACTAGCACAGGTAAAGAGGGCATTCCTGGCCAAGAGGAGTGTACTGGTGTCAAACATAGGTTTTAATCTGAGAAATACATTAGTGACAAGGTACGTTTGGTGCTCAGCATTGTATGGTAGTGGATCATGGACAGTGGGAAAACTGGAACAGAGGAAAATCTAAGCGTCTGAGATGTGGTGCTGCAAAATAATGTTGAAAATTACGTGGCTGATAAGATAAGGAATGAGGAGGCTCTCCGCAGAATAGGCGAGGAAAGGAATGTATGGGAAAACTGACAAGGAGAAGTAACAGGACATGCTTCAAGGAATCTGGGAATAGCCTCCACAGCCTGGAGGTAACTGTGTAGGGGGAGACAGCAAGCAGATGATTGAGAACGTGGGCTGCTTTCAAATGAAGAGGCTGGCATAGGAGAGGAATTCATTGCAGGCTGCGTCAGGCCAGTTACAAGACTGGTGACACAGACTGTTATCAGTACTTTGACAGGTGATTTACATACACCCTACTATGTTCTAATAACATAGTGAATATTCAAAGAACCATATTGTTTATGATTGTATTCTAAACTATGTCACTCTACATGCATTTGTACGAGGTATTGTACTTAGTATTAAAAGTGGTCAAGAAATAATGGATGTTTGATAAACCGTTTCTTTGAGTTCGGCAAGAATCTACAAAAACGCTAGAGATCCGCCTCCGTGGCTAATGTCGCTAAGGGACGCTTGTGGAGTGGGGGTAAGTCGGTTCGAATCCTGGTAGTGGAAAAAATTCTCACAGGCTGTATTTGGCTGGCAAGGGGAGGAGAGATGGTGGTTTAAAGTTCCTGATCAACAAACTTTGCCCCAATGTCCCGGTTTTAATACAAAACCTGTCTACAGTGTGTCATGAAGTGAGGGCATGTGACACTGTTGGTCTCCATCAGATGGAGACGTTAAACCTGACTGCTCTATTCGCGCTATTCGCCAGGATTAGGTTATGTGCTGGCATGGGTTTTACCCCCTCCCTCCACTCATCACCACCATTATACAACAAAAATATTACATACCACGCCATATACACAGTACATACATGTAGTATTACAAAAGGTGTCATACAGCATGTTGCAAATAAAAATATATTGGGGAACCTTCATGATATGCTGACACATTTGGCTAAATGGACTATCATCAGTGAGCTTGACAGCCACATTCATTACGCTAACACCGCTGACGAAGTGCTCAAGTTCGGTTCTCCTGCAATAAGTTTGGGCAAAAGTCCACTTAAATGCGGAGATGGGAGTCTCCTCTAGCGGGCTACGACCTGGTATCTAGGGTCACCATAGTAATGCTGGCAACGGCAAATGTTCCTCTGTAGAAAAAAACACCAATCAAATCTACATGTTGAAACAAGAGCAACGTGCTGTATTTTTAAGTGAAATTGCTATTAGTGACACAGTTTGCCCAGAGTCGCATCTCTCTCTCTCTATCTGCAGGAATAATTACTTAAAAGTAACGAAACTAATGCAGGACTTGTGATCCATCTCTAATGACCTTGTTGTCTATAGAACAATTTATTTTCCTTCTCAATTACACACATCGTTTCATGGTTAATTTATTCCGAAATTATACCCGCAATTTGAATAATAATTAAAGAGCTGTAGTATGTGTCACAAATATTAAACTAGAAAGGAATAAGGCAAAAATCATGAAGACCGATACAGGCAACACAGTTTTGATTATGACTGAGAATGAGTATGACAGGAAAATTAATGAGTTCTTTGAGAAGTCTGAACAAAGAAATAAACACCATACTGAAAGAGTATTGTACTAATCAAACAAATTGTACCATTCGCAGTATACAAGAGGTAGTTAACAAAATTACAGGCGTTCACATACCAATAAATGGTAAATTCATATCATATGGTATCTCCAATTTCTACATAAACATTTCAGTTAGAGAAATTATGGACACTGTAAAGAAGAATTTAATGAAAGATAGGAAATTAAGCAAGTGTGAAACATACTAGTTGATAGAAACGTTGGAACTTATCATAAAATCAGTCAGTATACATTATAAAATTATGTGTACAATGTGTGTGCTGCTAAAACTCAGAAACGAGTTCCGGTACGATCAAAAGAGTTACATGGCGTGGTAGCCTTCTCTCAGCCATCGATGAAGATGGTTCTTGTTTTTAGCTAAAGGGCATGCTCTGAAGATATGAGGACTGGAAATTTTCGGCCTTAGAAATTTCTACAACATTCGAGAGCATTTCAGAATATTCGAGAATGTTTTAGGATTCTGGAATCTTCGGGAATAGTCTGGAACATTCGGGAAGATTTATCTCGAAAATCCCGGAACATAGCAGATCATTGTGGAACATTCCATAACATTCTCGAATGTTTCGGAAAGTTCTGGAACATTGTCGACCATTCGAAGCCTTCTTGGTATGATCTGTTGGGGCTACCCATTGATAGGGGTATATAAGGCAAGACCCGTCGTGGGTTCAAACTTCTTATCAGTGACGAAGGGAGGAACCGAAAAAATAGTGCAATGAGTGAACGGTCAAAGTGATAAATTGACTAAATATACACGTATTGATCAACTGCACAGACCAGTTTAAGGTTTCGTCACCTGTAGTGTAGGAGGATGATCGTATACCGCGAACTATCCTGTAAGTCGCAAGAGACGCTCCGTCTGACCCTGTCTTGTTGTTTGAAACATTGTTTTTTTCTGCTCTAACACGCTTTGTACACCGCCAGAAGTTTTGTTCTTCCACTTCGACTTCGAGGTCTGTGCCACGTTCTAAACTAAAGTTAACATGCTCTGATTCATGGCATCTCGCAGAAAACTAGACGTCTCACGATGTAAATAATATTGCTACTGCTGCTACCATAGCACACCACACCAAATGAATTATTTTTAAATAAAAGTCAGTTACAACGTAAGGAAATTGGAAGAGTTTTGCAGCTTTGTGGGGAGTTTCCAGACCACAGTCCCAAGGTGATTCACGAGCTCTACATTTAAACTCATCTGTCACAGTGACGGAATATCTGATGGCTCTGCGTTCCATTTCGACTGATTCCTCATACTGCAGTCGTGTACGCGATCAGTGTTTAGGTGCTAAGCATCGCCAGATGGTGTCGCCCCTCCACAAAACTCTTTCTCCAACTCAAACAAGCGTCAGTCTATCATTATGCGGAAGCCAACAGCATTCCAGTGGACATATGGGATGGGAAAGACACCGCTGATGTACTGAAATAATAAGCATCACAGTTGATACTGTGAACAATTTTTGCAATTTTACAGTAATTTCAAGACCGACCAATGATGTGACAGCATATTTCCCAAATTCAGTATCACAGCTAAACCGCCCCTTCTCCACTTTGCGAGTATCATTGCGAATGCGGATTGCACAGTACGTCCATTTATTGTTAATTCTCGAACACATACATCACAAATTTTATCACAAAGTGCTCTACATATTTCTAACACCTCGAGCACAGTGCTTAATTTACGATCTAGTTGGGGGGTCGCAGAGCATTCTCGCAGTCTTAGGGTAGCACTAGAGACTAAAAGACCCTCCTCACACTGCCATTGACCAACCTGCGCTGCATCACCGTACCAATTTATTCTGCAACCGACCAGAAGTAGACCATTACATTCCACGTCGCGTGAATTAATGAAGCTAGCCTAGTCCTCGCCCATCCAAGTGCATAAGATTTCTCGAGATGCGCCCATGTCGAGGAAGTTAGCACTCCTTATCAATGTATAGTAACAGATTTGAAAGTGTTGTGATGTAATAGCAGACGGTTAAGAAGAACAAGGAACGAAAGACTTTTTTGCGATGGAGCTCCAGAGAGATGGAGTTCGAAGCATTTTTACGTAAATCAACCAACCTATTAATTTTAAAGTATTATTCCAGAGTCTTCGATCAGTACCTGGGAGATACTGGTAAGAGAGATCATAAACACACGCACTCCTAAGGCTACAACGTTCCGCACTTAAAACAGTTTATAATGTTAGATCACTCGAATTTCAGACATATAAGTCTAATGGAATGCAGCGCTGCTATATTCCAATGTAACAGGAGTATTTCAAGTGTAAGACATACATCCCTCTTCCCGGTTTCTCAAAGATAAACTATGTTATCGAATGGTAAAACGAAAAAACTACATCCTTAAAACATTGGCTCTGTGTGATACGAGCACAATAGAGCTTTCCAGAGATGTAAAGCGCCCATTGTTTACATCCGATCATGGTTCAGAAATTATACTATACCTGCATGAGTCCTATACAAAATTATCGTTAGTAATGGAGAATACCTGTTACAAGGAAACAGATAGACGCAGAGCAGCAGTGCCCGACAATCTGGGATAGGGCTCGCAGGTGTACTAATCACGTGGTACGTCCGGACACGTGTTCTGTGTTCGAAGCTTGGTCCACCAGCAGGGGACTGTGTCCTTGGAGCCATCCACAACACATGCGTATACACAGACGTGCAGAAAACAGAGCAAACGCTCTCCAAATGTAGAGGTGACTATATATAATCGAATACAGTGCTCTACTACACTTTCCGATCAGTGAATTTTGGCGAGGTGTTGGCAGCTGCACTCCATTTACAAGCAATTTTAGAACACAGAACGAAAGGTTATGTCATCATCGGATGGATAGAACTGACATAAAAGCGATAGAATTGCGAAAAATGATGGGGAATTGACCGAATGTACACCGAAATGCGTAGAAATTGAGCAAGTACTTGCGTATCTTCTGGTTGGCGAAGAACAATTTGTGCATGGGAGTAAGTATGTGGCAGCAAGAGGCATCCTAGAAAACGTCGTTATGGCAGCGAAGGGTATCAGGGATACAGTCATTATTTTTCAGACACGGCAGCGTTATACTGTATGTCTATTGAGCTACCAGTGATACATGTGAGTTAACTAGTGTATTTGACACTTTTCAGGAAGACAGAGAACCATCCGCCTCTAAACTTACATGCATCTGCATTAAAAGATAACAGAGAGTGGACGCGGTGATCGATTTAGATGGAGATGTAAAGAGGTACGATTTAATGATAGACTGGGGATGCGTTCTAGAGAGGTAGAAGTTGCTGCAGGTTAATTTCATCACGGTTCTGTCAGGATGCATGAGTCGCCTGACATAGCCTGTGTTCCACTCGTATACAGCCACGTGTTCTGTTTGTGATTTAAAGCACTGTCTTCTTGCGATCGTTAATGGTAAATTTGTCGGCCATCAGAGGACTTCCATCTCATGTGTGATGAAACGTGACACATTCCTCTAAACGAACTGTGATTTACGTGATGTACTCCATCCCACTTTCTCTTCTTGGGTGGAAAATCGAGACTTCAGCTTCGTAACTTAGTGATAGGTGCTTGTGAAGTACTGCAATCCCCATGCATACATTTGGAATCTGCTACATCACCGACATCTGTATTCGCGAGTGGAAATATCAGTTTTCTCTGTTTTCTTTTTTCAGTTTCCACGTAAATGTCTTTACAGACATGACTAGATTCTCAGTCTAATGTGAAAATACTGCACCAATTTTGCTCATAAAACTAAATCAAACTGAACTTTGTCTATTTTTGTGGAAAGAAGACTTTTATTATGGTCGGGAATTTTTTTAATAGTTGCTTTACTATAGGAGTCATGTTAACATTAAATAAATAATCGACCGCAAAAGGTGGGTAAGTTGGTTACCATACTGTGGCTCTCGTCCAATCCGTGCTTGAGCATACTACGTGACGTCAAACAAAGTGTCTCCCATCTCAGAACGAGAGGCTTTGAGACCTGTAACAGCGGCGCCTCATAGCCATTAGGGACAGCTGCGTCACTATACTTTTAGGCGAACAAGATGCATTTGGTGGAAAGCCATCCTGTTATCTCTATGCTTGCTATCGTATTCAGGAAGCGTATGATCGTATATAGATGCAGGCGGCGGTCAGCCTGGTGGCAGCCAGCACTGGTGCAAGGCGGTTTGGCTAGGTTTTCATTTGGGGTGCCAACCACCACGGGGCCCCAGGTGTAGCCCCATCCCGTAGTTTGTGATTCTGTATGGATGAGAACCCTGTCTTTTAGGACGATGGTTTCCCCCAATACTGTGATGTTTTTCTTACATCAGCTGTGATAGCGTGTATTGGCTTCTGTTAGGGCGATCTTTAGTAGCCGTGTGTAGTGAACTCTGACGTCAAATAGGGATGGATTCCATATGCTTGTTGTTAATAAGCTTTTTTTAAAACTCATTTCTGTCCAGCACCAGTATATAGTGATCTGAACGTGTTTCCCTCTAGGTGTAGGGTAGAGTTTGATTGTTTCTGTCGCTGGTTACGAGCGGTATAATTTTTTTCCCAGCAGGATAAGACCAGTTGTCAGTTTTTTCGGGGTATTGCCGCTCTTGTGCAGTGCTATACTTATAGTTGTGTAATTAGGACGGATCTGTGATGAATTACATAATTAGGATGAATATTTGCGTAAGTATGGAGTGGTATTGGGATTTTTTTCCCAGCAGGATAATACGAGTTGTATGGTATAGTTAGTTTTTGCCATTTAAGCCATCCTTGTGCAGCGCTATACATATAGTTGTTCAAAAAGGTCTGATCTGTGTAATCAGGATGGATATTTGCGTCATTTTCGAGTGGTATTGGGAAATTGTTTTTACAAGTAGGATAAGACCAGTTGTATGGTATAGTTAATGTTTGCGAGTTTAAGCTGTTCTTGTGCAGTGGTATGCACACAGTTGTGAAAGTACGACTGATGTGTGTGATTAATTAAGTAATTACGATGCATAATTGAGTCAGTTTGCCAAGCAAAATAACTAAAGTACACTAATCTAACCTTCCTCTCCCGCATCTGGACTTTTTCCATGTGTTACCGGGTGCACTTAGGCTTTCCATCCAGTAGAATATGGGTTGGAGTTGCTGTCGAGTTGCGTTTTTTAAGTGCACTGAGTGTTTGCGCACTGAACTATTTTTGAGTGTTTAACCGTTGTGAGTGTGTTTTCATCCATTATTTCGGCGATCTACGAGTAGTTTTCACATGGTGTGAACTGGATTACTTCGGTAATTTACGAGTTGTTTTCCCCCCTACAGACTGCCAGCAGGTTGAGTGTTTTGTATCAGCATAATAAATAAACTAAGTGACATCAGTCCCTAAATAAATTGTTAAAGAAATAAATAAAGTACACTCATTCCTGTCTCCAGCAGCCCAGAACAGGCTGATTCCATTTCCTGCCAGTTCTCCCCCTCAAGACCGCTGGGGGGCGACGAGGCTGGGGAAGACTTGCAGCTGAGAAGGACACGTGACGTCATCATGCTCCTATGGACTGAACGGCACGATCGCGTGACCAGTCGAGGCGCCCTGTAGCCGTGAACTCATGAACTAGGTCAGTTCTTTGGTCTGGTGGAATGGAGGTAGTTGTCTTTTGTGTGGTGGGAGCTTATACGTAGATTTTAGAGATGACAGACAATTCCAGCAGAAACAGATATTTTCATGTGTTTTGTAATGCACCTTTCATACAAAGAATTTATATATCTTCAAGCATTAATGCTCGCTTCAGTTCTGCATGCAGTGAGCTGTGGTTGCACTCGTCAGCTGTACAAGTGCATGTAATACAGATATTAAAGCCCCCCTGTCTGGCACCAACATCTCGCTAACTGAACACCGACAGCTCAACAAGCACTGATATCTCAGCTTCGTGTGGCGGTAACACCGAGCTAATGCTGTAGGTAGACAATAAATTTAAACAAATTTATACAAATTTAAACAACTTATATTCGAACTGGATCACATCATGAGCAGCCTCTAATGGGGCAGTACCATACTATCTCCCCTCAGCTGCAGGAGTAAGCACTTAGAGCAAAATTCCAAATTCAAAGAGGACGACGCGCCAGAAGCCCATGGTGAACACGCTTGATGATGGTACTGCATATAATTTTTAAATAAAGACATATGTCCAGCACAGGCCGAGTCCTTTTCCCCCAGTTCCTAGGAAGAGGTGACGGTCAGGTGACTTAGGTCAGTGAAGGTAGCCCAAGTGCTCTTTCTTTCCCGCCATTTTCTTAGGTTAGTAGAGATAGCCCAATTGACCCATCTTTCCTCCAAAATTCAAACTTCTCTCCAGGGAGGCGTGGCAAGGGGACGTGCCACTTTCCTGCCAAAAGCCGCCATCATGGATAACTATACTCTCTTCATCTGTTGACGTCACAGCAGCCATCTTGAATGATGTCAATGGCGTCATCAGTTGACGTCACATGACGTCGCGAACTTGCGTCACGTCCGCCATCTTGGATAACGGTACTTTGGGGTGGCACCGTCCTAGTACTGTGGTGTAGATAGTTAAAGTACATTTTCGATAAAAAAAATTTTGCCTCTTTAAAGTTTAACCTTTTATTCCAACGACCACACAATCTGTCAAGCAGAATACACCAGTTAGTTCAAATATAGAGACAAAATAGATTTCTAAAGAAATAAGTTTGCTGTGGGGAACTGTATAGTGGGAACGCACCCAGTTGTATTGATAAATTACCTGTAGTGTTGTCATAAATATAAGCTGGCAGCTCGAACACAGAATGATGTTATCACCACACACTCCCAACTTAATACTTTACATAATGGTATGAAACTTACAATTGGAAGTGGAACCCACAGAGGTATAAATTTCCTAGTTGTTAAGATCGCAATTGTTAGGCATAAGAGCGTAAGTTTGAAATTTATCCTAAAAATAACACAACAGGTGCCATAATCCTTCAGAAGTTGTGCCATCCAAATTTGTACAACAGGTATATGATGCATCAGGTGATTAGCATCCCATTGTAAAGACATGAGGTAGATAAGAATATGGGACGCTGCAACAGACTCCACATCGCAAATAATAGAGACAAAGTGCAAAAGGGTATTAAGAAAAGTAGAACGATTGCTAATACAGAAATAGCCTTAGCGAGAGAATATAAAGTTGTGGGGAAACCAAATACATCACGGCACCGAACATTGCTAAAATCTCTGACCTAATAGTGGAGTTTAAAAAGAAAAGTAAATATCAGGTTCTGTACAGAGTATATATCCGATAGGTTAATGTGTCATACAAACAACAAGGTAAAGCCTTTCTCAAGGTCTAGGTTCAACAAAATTATCAGTGATGGCTGCCAGAAATCTATAGACCAAATAAATGGGAGATAATTTCAAGAACAGATTTTAAAAGGACACACAGTTGACTGTGGACAATGAGTCCACAATGGCAACGCATTTGAAAGAGCCACCCACACTACTTAAGAGGCCTTCAAAGCTCTGCAGATAGCACATTCCCGTAATAGGGGAAGATTTTTGGACATGGTTGTGGAGATGAAGCAGCGATTAGTATGATTAATCAATTATTCAGAAACATTCTTAATCGCATTTATTATTATGACACCGCCAACCGGTTTCAACCCGACGTAGGGGTCATCTTCTGGGCGTTTACACCATTGGTCGACTGCTGGTGGTATCACTCCTGTCTACATAACGGCACGAAACTTATTTTGTACGCAGTTCAATATAGTATTTATTTAAACAATCTGAGTGGCTCCATCCAGTGTGTCAATAATTGTTGGATGTGTAGTGGGCACTTTTGTTGTTAGCGTAAGAGTGAAGGAATTGATCCAGCCAGTCTAGCCAGTAGCCATTGAAAGGGTGTTGGTAATGGTTGTAGTAGTAGTAGTAGTAGTAGCAATAATGATAATAATAATAGGACAGCAAACTATCACAGAAGTACAGGGGAGTAGCCTCCTGCTGATCTACAAGCGAATATCTACTGGATATGCAGAGGATATTTTCGCTATTAGTCTAACACTTGACTGTTGGTCCAGCCAGTCTAGCTAGTAGTCCTATATAGAAAGGATGGGTAATAATGAGAGGACAGCAATCTGTCAGTGAAGTTCAGGAGATGAGCACTCTGTAGATCTACAAGTGAATAGCTCCTGCCAGGAGGATCATAAGCATGGTTAATAATAACAACATTAGAACAATGACCCATTGTCCCACTACGCTTGTTACTTTTCTTTATTGTTATTTCATACCCCTACCCCATGTGGGCAGGGGTGAGCTGGTTGTAGCACAATTCACCACTCTTCAGACAAGAAACTGTATAAAATATCATAGGAGAAACGTTAAATACATAAAATATGGAGATAAAAGATGAAGTTGAGACAAGAGAATGGAATACAGTAGGAGTTTAAAGATATAAAAAGGGAATATTTTGATGAATCACAATTACATAAAACCCACATATAGATAAAATGACACTCGGTGAGAATGTAGTACATAAACACTGGCGCCACAGAGAGCACTATTAACACAGCGTTCACAGTACGCAAGCCACATGGGACAACGACACTTAAAACACATTACAGTTATATAACACAAATGGTGAGCACCAAAACATGATGGAGAGTAGCGGGATTAAATCTGAAACGACCTGACAACGGAGGGGAGTCAGGGAAGAGGGAAAGAGGAGGGAAAGGAGGGAGATCGGTAGAGGACGGGAGATGGAAAGGAAGAGGTAGCACATCAAAGGACAGGAGATGTGGATAGTGGGGAGGAGAGCAACCCATGAAGGAGTGCAAGGGCTGCGAAAGGAGAAGAGAGAAGGATAGGGAGAAGAACTGGGGAACATCAAGGGGGGGAGAAAGGATAGAGAGCACCAGGGAGAAGAGGAAGAGGAGGGTTCAGAGTTGAAAGGAAGGATAAATATCAGCCCAAATCACATCATCTTGGATGGGGAGACGCTGAAAGTTTCTTTGGGAGAGATGATGGAGGCAGTGGAGATGTGGAGAGAATGGGACACATTGACAGAGGCATGGCAGCAGACAGGAAGTGAAGAGGAAAGGAGACACCAGAGGGTGAGGGTCATCGAGGTGGCGGTTGGTGTAGAGGATACGGATGTGTTCAAGCAAAAGGAGGGGAAGTGGGAAAGGGGTGAGGTCACACAAGCTGTAATCGAAGTTTAGCTGATTCTTTTTAGCACTAGAGTGGATAATCTGACACTTTTCATTATTTAGGTCCAACTGCCAATCTTCACACCCTACAGCATCTTATCTAAATCGTTTTGCAATTGATTTTGGTCTTGTCATACCTTTAGTAGACTATAAATGGCAGTATCATCTGCAAACAATTTAAGACAACTGTCTTCTATAACTTTTGAATAGATAACGAACAAAAGAGGGTATATGACACTACCTTGGTGAACGCCGGAAATCACTTCTGCTTTACTCGATGACTTTCCGTGAATTACTGCGAACTCAAACCTCACTGACAGGAAATCAAAAATCCAGTCGCATAACTTAAGCAATATTACATAAGCACGCAAGTTGATTACAAGACGCCGATGAGGTACGATGTCGACAGTCTTCTGAAAATCTATAAATGCGGAAACAAGGACTTAAACAGACATCTTGAAATCAAACATCCTGTATTAAATGGAAAAACAAAATAATACTTTCTCAGAAAATTGAATGTTTTATTGTCTGCCCAGAACATCGTTGCTACAACTACAATGTATGATGATTCATTTGCTCGAATTGAAATTGTTACTATGCGTATTTTTAACGATTTACTCGCACAGTTAATCCTTAAATCGCCTAACAACTGTTTTGCTGTTCACGTGGGCGATGCGATTCATATTCATAAACATGCTCATTTGATTGCTTATGTTCGTTTCGTAGAACAGATTAACATTAGAGGTGAACTGCTTTTCTGTGGATCGATGTTGGAAACATCTACAGCTCAAAGCCTTGATGACACGATCAGTACTTGTTTTAATGAAAACTGGTTATCATGGAATAGATACACTGAAGTATGCACAGATGAAGTCCTGTCACTGTCTGTAATTCATGGTTGGTTGCAAGTGAAAGTTGAAGCGTAGCTCCTGATGTAGTACGGACACACACCAAGACACATCGGGAGCCCCTGGCTGCTAAAAAACTTAGCCCATCCCTTCATGAAATACTGCAACTAGCTACAGAAACCGTTTAATATTGTTATAATAATAATAATGATTATTATTCACGTATGCGACCAATAGGACCACGCGCGGCACAAGCAATCTATGCCGCTTTTGATGGTTGGCCTTCCTTTGTGCCCAAATGTTTCATCTTTTCAGAATGAAGTCTGTTTGTTTCATCAGACGAAGGTGTTCCAGTTCGTTTTATAACTTCCCTCTGACCAACTTTCCAATCAAATATCTTTTGTCTGAATATTTTTCCATCTGTAAAATCTGCCTGAGTTATACTGGCTGCTTTAAAGTTCTCCTTAATCGCAGCGATCCATTTAATTGACTCAGTTTTAGCCTTACTTCTGTTTCCATAGAATTCTACTATCTGTATTTTTTTTTCAACCTAGTGGGTGTCATTCTTTTAATGAGTCCATAAAATTTCACTCTTCGTTTTCTCATGTTACGATGCATGTCTGTGTATTCTTCTATTTCCTTATAGCTTCTGAGCCTATAAGTTTCTAAATCACTAACTTTGGTATTTGCCTAATAATTTGTCTTTATTTCTTTTGAAAATTCTTCAGTATCCCTCGTTATATTTAAAATTAAAGTTTCTCTTCCATAAAAACATTCAAGTTAGATTAAAGTGCAGTAATGTCTAAGTTTACCGAATTTAGAAAGTGAATTTTTATTACAAATATTTTGTGTTAATCCGAATGCATTTCCAATTTTTTGACAGCGAACTCAATTTCGAGATTTTTTCAGACCGTTCTCTTCTATGATTGCCCCCAACTATTTAAACTGAGATACCCTTTTTATTTTTCCGTATTTCGTGTTCAAAAACTTTTATCGAATGATATTTCAGTGCTACTTTTTGAAGAATTTCTATTTGGTTTTGAGCTGTGGTAATATCCATAGTCAAAATTGCCATATCATCTGCAAGGGTGGGGCAGTCGACTCTAACATTACTTTAACTAATCTGATTGATTGATCTTTATTTTGAATCTACTTTTGCTCTCGTCATTCGGTAATTACCTTTTCCAAAACACAGTTAAACAGCAATGGGGAGAGTTCATATCAGTCTTCATATCAAATGGTTCAGTAATTTTCCCCATGAATTTAACTTCAGAGCCGTTGTCAGTTAACGTTTCGTTAATCAGCGTTAGACTTTTGTTACCTGGCCCTTGTTCCTTTAAAATTTGGAAAAGAGATTCACGATCATCTGAGTCGTAGGCCATTTTTCAAAACACGAATGTGCATACGATATTGTTACTAGAAATCCTTTTCTGCCTAAGGATTAGTATTAAATTAAGAATTTGTTCTGGATTGGTATTCACCAATTTTAGATTCTAACTGTTGTTGGGATGAATCACGTAGATATTGCGAGAGAATTTTGTATGTGACCGGGAGAAGAGAAATTCCTCGGTAATTATTAACATTGGTTCTATCCCCTTTTTTATGCAGTGAATGAATTAGAGCAGTTTTCAGTCCTCAGGTATTTTCTTAGTTTGCCAGATATTTCATATTAGTTGAATGATCTCTCTCATAGTGTTAAGCTCGGCTGATCTTCTACGGATGCTTTATTGTCTAAGTTTCTTAACTTGTTTAGTTATTTCGATTAGGTCAGGTTCGTTAAATTTAGGGTTGGTGTTATTAGCTTGCAATGGTTGGAATTTATTCACTGTTTCTGGACAGTTTAATAGTTTTTCAAAATAATTAGCATGTACCTTACAATTTTCCTCGTTGTTAAGAGCCAAACTGTCATTTTCATTTTTGAAGCAAAGACTTTGAGGCTGGTAATCGGTTGGATTTGTTTCGAATGATTGCCGAAATCCAGGATGTTATTGTCCGTCATTTGTGTTTCTTGAATTTATGAAGGTTACTTGGTTCGAAAAGTTTTTGTATGTTAAGTGTTGCAAAAAACATATTTGTTTTGGTTTTAAGTTGACCAGAGGACTCCGACTTCCTCTGCTGAATCACACTGCATTTTAACGTGGCCGCCCCAAACAGCGGAAGACCAGTTGCAGCAGTAATACTGGTAGTGGACTGACCACCTGCGGTAATACTGTGATCATCAAAATGCTCCATAATGGTTGTACCTGAAATCAGGTAAGGTTGAGCAGATTTATTGAGTGAACTCAGACTTTTAAGACTGAAAGGGTTGGTTCCAGAATGTAAGTTTCATCCACACCACTGGTGAACAGACGCTGACCACATTGCCGCTTGCTACAAGACAGACGCAAAGTGCATTTGGTTTTGTATTGCCTTGGTTCGGGTCCGCTTATTCTGTATTCGCAGCTGTCCACCATATCTGATCGAACATTAACTGTCCACCAACTCTGACCTGTCTAATACCCAAGGCAAGGTCGGCTTCTTAGTTATAGACTCTTGAAACCTGTAGAAACAGTTAAAATTATTAAGGCAGAATATATGACTTCACGGGGTTTTAAAGTATAACAGCTGGGCAGACTCAGTTGCTCATTTTCAGTAATTCTCGATGGCTTTGATTGCGTTAAGGACTAAAAATAATGAAGTCGGGAATGATATATTCTGCTTCTTTTAAAGGAGGAAAGACAATCTCTGGAAGCCCGCATCAACAACGTATATTTTCTATTGAATATGTCTAACCTCAATGAGATTTCTTAGAAACTAAATATTATTAACACTTCAAAGTAATTAGACAACTATACTATCTTGGAATGAAAATGTGAAGTCGTTCATAAAGAATTAGAGCTGTGGCAATACCGAATGGAATGTGACGTGTCAGAAACGTTCCCTGCACAAGAGTCACTGTAAGAGGACACAGGTAGTCCGATAGATCCAATGGAAATAAAAGCCTGCCGTTTTCATCACTTAGCAACACTCTAAAAAATATCAGCGTAGATTTTGAAATATTTAATTAGAATAAAAATCCAGTCAAAATTGTCTAAATATGAAAGAGTAAGAACAAATGATTCATCTCACTAGTCATAATTCACCGGAGAGTAAATTTAACGAAGCGTTTTTGTTGGAGTTTTGGATACGTATTGACAGTTAATTCCTAACACTTAGCCTAAATGCAGTGAGGATCGTGGTTGATTTTTCAACAACATGCATTTGTGAGACTTTTTCTTCAGCTTTTGCAGCTGTGAAGTCGGAGTACCGTTCAAAACTAGGTGTAAACAGAGACCTCCAATGGCTGTTTCTAGTATTACACAACGTCTTGAGAAACTTTCATCTCGAAAGCAAGCTCTTTCATCATACCGAACATTGTAATTAAAATTTTCAGTGATCTTGTGATCCTTGTCTGCTGAATTGTAAATATTTTTTATTTCATAGTGTATAATTAAATGAAAATGCGGTAAAGATGAACTGTTATTACGTAGTTTAGATTCAATAAGTCATGTTGTTTTGATATTTGTTGCGTAGACTCATTCTAAACTGAATTTCGAAAACAGAGAAGAAGCAAAGACAGTATTTTAAACGTGACTGCTTTTACTAATGAAATAGGCTTGGGGGGAGGGCGGCTGGTACCATGGGCTCAGAGGAAAAGGATGTTTGATTGTCGCTGTCGGGAGATAATCTGAATAGCTCTCTTACGTTCTCAGCACATGTTTCTGTCATTTCCGTGTGGTAAAGTCATCAGAATATTAAATCAATTGCACAGTCACGCAGGTAAGATATCTATTGGATGCAAAATAGGCAATTTCTAAACATTCATGGTGGTGTCTGTTTGATCTATATCGTGTCTCCCTACCACTTTCGCGCAACGACGCTCTGAGCGTGTTTTTTAGGGAATTGACTTGTTTCAACCTGGGACCTGTTGCTGGTAAGGAGACGCCAGACCACACATGACATGTAGAATTCAGAAGAGTTCAGTGAGACTAGCGATGATATAACCAAATACTAAATGATCACAGCGTGAGATCCACTGCACTCCCCGTAAAAGAATCTTAATGGGGTTCAAGGCTTTCCTATTTTTAGTTATCTGGCAAAATAACGTCGAAAAAGCAGTTAAGTTTACCATTGGAAATATTATTCTACTCACAAAACATCGTTTATAAATTGCACTATTGATAAAAGGAAATGTTTTAATACAGGATGGTAAAAACCAACTGCGTTCAACAAAAATGTGAACGAATATTCCCTGAATGGGTTTCCAAGTTCTACAATGAATCGAAGGATGACCTATGCCATATCACATCTATAATTAAGGTTTAAATTAAGTTTCACAAGAGAGAAAAACTATCAAAATGGTCTACAGTGACCCTCAGTTATCTTTAATTACTTATCTAACTTGTCGTAAATTACAGTGGCTGATGTGGCTTCTCAATAATAATATAACAGAGAAATCATCGCGTTTCAGATTTTTACTTCAAGTGGCAAATGTGTATACCATGAGCTTTAATTTACGATCGACACTACTGTTACGCAAAAAGGGGGTGGAACAGATGAGACTTCTGCAGTTCTAAGTGAAGCTTTATGCGCTCAAAAATGCGGCATCCCGTGCGTTCATTACCTTGTCGGTGTTTAGGCAGCTTCAGGGGGGCAGCGGCCGGCGCAGCTCCGCTCACCTCCCCATCTCGGAAGCAACTCTCCCCTAACTTCTCCTTACTACAATTTACCGAAGTTGGTTTAAAAAAAAACTATCTGGCTGTGTTTTCATCTGACCAATCAGGGTCTCAATGTTAACCTTAAGCTCCACCTACAAAAATTCTGTCTATCCAATGAGAAACGTTATACTTTTCGTGGTGGGGCAATGTTTTTAAAGTTTGCAACGTAACAGAGACGTGAAAAAGTCTCACGCTAAAACCTGCAGCTGGTGTGGTCCTTTTGCGTTATCGTAAGGTCTATACTGTTCTTCTGGAGGGCTCTATGTTTTAACATGGGCTGGGGGGTGGTCCTAATGTAACAGGGACGAGAAAAAGTCTCACGCTAAAACTTGCAGGTTGTGTGGCCCTAGTGGTTAGCTGGCGACGTGGGTGTCCAGTCCGTCCCTTATCGTAGGGCCTTCTAGCTTAACACGGTTCTACTCTCGGCTTCTGTTCTCGTTTCTCCCCTCGGAACTGCGTCTGTCTAACGGTGGGAAGGTATGGCATGCATTTAGGCATTCTTGTGTTAGTCTGTGGTATTCCATTTGCTCACTTGTTACTCGTAATCCTTTGGTTAATTTAATGTCACGATTTATTCGGAGCTATGTGACACACTAGTGCTTATCATGTCAGGGTTTTCATGGAAGGTGTTGGATTTGCCTGACACCTTACAAATTGACCCTTTATAATGAAGCCTTTGCGGTCATCCAAATGAGTATTAAAAGGTGCTCGTTAGCATTCTATTACACGATAAATGGACAGATCTAAAGGCTGTCAATTCAGCTGAATATCTAGATTCAACAATTAAGAACAACATAAACTGGAACGTTCGAATAGCAAATGCTGCCTGCAGTACATTTGTTTGTTTTCTGCTGGAGTACTGCTGCGAGTTGTTGGATCCCCACGGGATCTTTTCACAAATATCAATCACCATCTTTCTCCTCCAGATGCGAAAATATTCTGTTGACGCCCACCACCATAGAGTAAAGATCATCGTAATACAATAACAGAATCAGAACTCATAAGTAAAGATCTAAATTTTCTGTTCGTCAGGATAGATGTCAGGAGCGGAAAATTGTGGGCGTTGCAATAGTTAAAAGTAATTAAGCTTGATGGACCCTAATTATTCATGTAAAGATGGTATATGGGTGCCTACGTAGGGATGAGCAGCCCCAAGAGGGGTTGCCGGCTGTTCATCGGGAGGTTTGACAAGAGAGGCTGAGGCTAGAGGAGCGACTACTCGGGGCCGAGGTCTGAAGCTAAGAGGGCGCGGAGCTGTTTCCGAGCCGCCCTCGCCGCTCCCGGCCGCGTCCCCACGTGACCACACGACTAGCCTCTGATTGGAGGGTCGGTTCCGCCAACGCGCCTTGCTAGTAGCGTACCCTCGTCAGCGCAACCGAGCCGTGAGACTAGATGGAGCCTCACAGAGGAGCGCGTGGCAGGAATGTGCTGACCACGGTCTTCCAGCCAGCACCTTCCTCCACAGTATGCCCAATGGAATGAATGGAAAACATTATTTAATAAAATTTTATCGGCCATGATCCCTCTTGGGGGGTCTCCTCCCTGCACATTTCATTCTCGCCTCACTATGTTCGAGTGTGGAATAATGTGAAGTCTCCCAGGCACTGGTCATCTTGATGCTGATGTAGAAAAAACAAATAGAGAACAGAAATCAGGAAAAAGAAATTACATTTATGAGAACAGTAATAGGGTATACAATTAAGAATGATGAATTTATGAACGAATTGAATATTTACAAACTGGGAAATAAAATCCATGGTCGGCGACCATACCGGCAATGGAATTAGCGTACTAACAGGGTGAGCAGCCAAAGATTACTCTCAGAATAACGAGACAGGAACCTAAAAGGCGAAAACGTAAAGGAAGGCAGGGGAAATTAGGGCTGACGCAACAGGCGACTCACTCACGCTTCAAGCGCAGAGGAGGAACGCCAAAAGCGTCGCTCTGACGTATCGAGACTGGCCTTCACCTCTCACTTATCCACAGACTGCGAACACCGAGCGAGGTGGATCAGTGGTTAGCACATTGAACTCGCATTCGGTTCAATCCAGCGTCGGCCATCGCGATTTAGGTTTTCCGTGATTTCCCTAAATCGCTCCAGGCAAATGCCGGGATGGTTCCTTTGAAAGGGCACAGCCGACTTCCTTCCCCGTCCTTCCGTAATCCCATGAGACCGATGACCTCGCAGTTTGGTCTCTTCCCCCAAACGACGCAACGCAACTGCTAACACCCTGAGCGCGGCGGACGAGGTGGCACGCCAGCGGCCAGAACAGCGCCGCACGAGTTGCTAAATGGGCTGGTGCCACCTGCTTGCGTGCGCCTAATCCTCGGCTCATCAACTAATGGCGGCTGCGCGTTAGACGCCGGTAGCGACGCTGTCCGGGAAATTACGCCGTCCAGACGCCAAGTAGCGAAGCCGCGTCACCTGGCCTGTGATACAGTTGAGGCGCACGCTCAAAGCGAAGTCTGTGCAACCGCTGGAAAGGCTACGCACAGCATAAAGCAAACGGATAGAGGGCTGCCTCAATGGCCAGTCCTGAAGTGTCCAGGTTGGATCCCGGCAGTCGACGTACGTTTCATCAGCGTTAAGTGAATTTAAATGCAGTTCTCACAACACTGTGTCTGCTGTTGTCATTCGACAGTAAGGGAATTATTGTGATCCGCTAAGAGGTCAAAGTTGTATTAAATGCCTGATAGCAAGAGCACCAAGTGTTCCCTAATGGCCGGCCAGAGTGGCCGAGCGGTTCTAGGCGCTACAGTCTGGAACCGCGCGACCACAACGGCGCAGGTCCGAATTCTGCCTCGGGCATGGATGTGTGTGATGTCCTTAGGTTAGTTAGGTTTAAGTAGTTCTAAGTTCTAGGGGACTGATGACCTCAGAAGTTAAGTCCCATAGTGCTCAGAGCCATTTGAACCATTTGTTCCCTAATGTAGAGAAATGTAAATTCTACCCCGAGAAATCACACTACCACTTCAATACAAGATCAGTGACTTGAAACTGGCGGCGCTGAAAAATACCAATAATTGGAGGAAAAGATTTATCAACACATAAAATAGAATAGAAATAAGTGGTAGAATTCTATTTATTTATAATCAGTGCCTTAGTTGAGAGAGAATGGGTGGATCCTAGTTCCCAGAAACGCACAGACGGGTAAAAATCGCAACACCAAAAAATTATTAATGAAAATTATTGGAATTTCTGGAATACACTTCTATAGATAAAATATTTAAGTCATTAACAAAAAAATGTTCAAATGTGTATGAAATCTTGTGGGACTTAACTGCTAAGGTCATCAGTCCTTAAACTTACACACTACTTAACCTAAATTATCCCTTGGTCAAACACACACACCCATGCCCGAGGGTGGGCTCGAACCTCCGCCGGGACCAGCTGCACAACCCATGACTGCAACGCCTCAAACCGCTCGGCTAATCCCGCACGGCAGTCATTAACATTGAAAAATCACAGGTTAATCTAAGCGCGAGATAAGCCACTGCGAATGTAAAATTCTGGAACATTAATAAACGGTGAAACCTCCAAAATGTTGATGCAAGCATTCAAACGTGCATGAACTCTGTTGAACAGGTGCCGGATGCAGTCCCGGATCTTTGATATTACTGAACTGGGGCAAAAACTTGATACTATCACCCCCTCCCTCCCCGAGCGTTTGAGATAGTACGTCAAAAATTAAAAAAAATATCGATTCTTTCAATAATATATTCATTTCATAGCACACGTGTTTCTGAAGAGTTTGGTGTACAAAACATAGATGTTTGAGGAAATGTCATGTGTATAAGTGCAGTGCCACGTCTCTTCACACAGCATTCTTCTATCGCATGTTACAGTACTTCGCTCAGTGCAATTCAAACGTTTATATTTTGTAACGAAAGCCATCAAACCTATATTAAGGGAAGTGGAAATTAAAATGCTCTATGGTGCCTCTCCTGTTCCCAGTAGGCCGTTCTGACGTACCACCTGCTTAAAAGAAATCTCACAAGTACTACTGCTTGGGGTTATTTGTGACCGGGAGATTAAGAACTCTTCAGAAAATTTGCGCTCTTTATTACTTATTAGCTAATAACTTTCTCTTTTGAGTTACATAAAATTGAATATAGGAATCATAAAACCAGTAAAGACAAGAGACAAGCAAGACGGTACACATTTCTTCAATCCTTAGGCCCCAGCATTTTTTCCCTAATCTTGCTACATCTTTTTACAAGGCCTGCTTTCCTTTCTGCGAAGGACTCTGATACCTCATTAAAGTTCGTCAAACGTTTTGTTACATGAAAAATCAAAATGTCGTTTTCTAACACTGAAAAAGCTGTTAATACGAATAGTTGAAACTATCTCTTAAATTACTTTTTTAAACGCTTGCCTACAGAATTTTCCCTGACAAAGACAACTCAAACTTAACCTATTCATTTATTACGAACAATATACAAGCCCAAAGAAATCTGGCTGCTACACATTGACAACATGACTTCCAATAATTAACACAAAAGAATGCCACTGAATTGCAAGAAATCCTAATAATGATACAAATCCAGAAATAATGAAATTAAGAGAAGTGAAAATGCCTCCAATCTGTTAATTGCCTTAATTCATTTCAATCACGAATCCCAACAGTGCAAGCCCCATTCTTTTTCATAAGTCACTTTCACAGAAAATCTTCATAAGACGAACTATAGCAATTACAGCAAGTGGCAACAGTACAGTTAAATAAAAACGTTCTAACTACTATAGATTGAAACTACTAGGAGGCACATGGTTAGCAAAAGAAATATGTTGTTGAAGAACAAATAATGTATTTAGAAACTTTTACCTTATTCATGTGACATACAGCTCCAAAAATTAGCAGCCAAACATTAACAACCGAACATCCATCATCATACAGTTTCTTGCATATTTTCTTATAAACACATCATTTCATCTCATTTTAGAATGCATGTCCTACCAACACAGAGTCTCGACTAAGAATATAATGTCCATACACTTCCCTATCCACTTGCTAACTGCTAGTCCGTCCAACCACAGAATCTCTTGCCGAGGGCGCAGAGCGCTGTCAGCGATATTAACGCAGTCTATAGCGCTGCGAACATACAAACAGGCTACTTATGTAGTACCCTACCCAAGACTGGTGTGTTTTGTCTATTCTATTATGTATATTTTGTTTCTGTCTTCTAGATAAAACGAAATGGGCATTTCTAATATCGCAGCAACTGTAACACACGCCAAAAAAGCGACACTGTTTTGGCACAAATGGTCATTATCATTTCCCTCATTTACGTAATTTACGTAAATAACACGATAGAATATAATTCAGGAGGTACCAATATCAAATTTCTACTATGGCTACTACGAGCAAAAATTTTTATGTTAGCAAGTAGTTTTACATTTCATTCATTTCTTACAGTTTCTCAAGCATAACCTTGAGAAACTGGAGCATATGGATGAAAGGTAGAGCTACGACATTTTTATATAAATCTGGAATCATCATATTCTTCTACAGTGTGTTAACTGTAAGACGGCAGAGTTGAGAGGGGAGTGTGGGGAGAGGAGGAAGCAAGCATTGGCTGCCGAGGAGGGAGGAGCCGTTGGAGGGGGTGGCAAGGCAGCCTAGCAGTTGCAGTGCTGTCACTACAAATAGCGCGTCATGCTTCCACGAAAGCAGACGAAAGGCCTGGAAGTAAAACTCGCTTTAAATGTTGTTCATAAACGAAACTGAAATCGTCATGCACATTTAAATCTATATATGTGTAAATGAATGTATGTATTTTGTCTACTATGCGCTCACAAACCATTCATCCGACTGCAACGAAACTTTGGTGAGTTGTTCTCTGAACAGGACGCGGTGTTCGCAGACTCGGCACAATTTTCCGCACTGAATAAAATTCCGCTATAGTTTCGCGAATGACACGCTGGTTGAAATCATCGACCATTACTTCGATTTCTCCACTTCTTTCCCTAAGTTAAAAGAGAGAGAAAGATATATAAGAAAATGCCTTCTGCACTGCATATATTTTTTTGAATTTGGAAATGAACTTTACTATGAATGTGTTTTGAAATAATATAGTAAGCAGTGGTGTTTCCATACAAAGCAATACGGTAGCAAGGAAAAATGAAATATAAGGTAATTCGGACGAAATAGAGGGCTCCTTCAAAGCGATCGCGAACAAAATATCTCAAATGGAAACTCACTTTTTCTTGCCAGGCGTTTGTGGTGATACGCCAGGATGATTCTTGGAAAACTGTTGGAATCTTCCAATGCTACGCATGCTTTGTCCTGTGTATGTAGCAGCTCTTACTAAAGATTTGTAAATGGGGTGAAGCAATTTTTTCTGCTTCCTTTCCCTTTCCCTGCATTCACTCACACGCAATATAATTTTGCGAGCATCACTACGTAATGCTGGTTTCCTTCTAACCGTAGGCCTACCGGTAAGGGTTGTTGGCGACACTCAAGATGGGCCAGCAACCGCCTCTTCACTCATTTTGATAACGTTTAGCAGCAATGCACGATAAAAACACGCAGAACAGTACAGCGTAAAACAATAACGAAGCAGACGACAATGGCTACCTTGTACAACACAGTCAGCTACGTAATGTTGGGAGCAGTCGAAACTGCGTGCCTACCGAAGCCTCCCGACGTTTACCGACTTCTACCGATTCAGGACTAGGGAGAGGTCTGCCATCTAAAAGTACACTGCACATAATTTGCACGATGTCCTCATTTCTTCTCATTCCTCGTTCTTACAAACAATCTCGTCATCAGTGATTTTGTAACAGTTCCTGCCACTGTCAAAAGTTATTCGTAAGTCCACTAATGCTGCCAGATTCACAGGTTCAGTTATCCCGCGTTTACTTTTCGATTAGACGCAATTACGTGTTCGTCCAACGCGTTTTCCGCTCTGTTCCGAGAGCAGAACTTAAGCGGCCTCTGACTGCCTCTGCACAGCTGGCCCAAACGCTGCGGTCACAGTGGATCCCGCCGACATCCGATACCCGCCGGAGACGGACGCTCTTTTCGAATCAGTACGGCACTACGTGCTCGCTCACACTATGGCCTATCTTATCTCTCGAATGTACAGACTTCGGAAACAATCGGGGACATCCAAAATCAGTCTGTTTCCTTCGGTCAAGTCGACCGACATTCTCGCACACGAAATAGGGAACGTGAGAAACTGATAAGTTTAGTCCCAGAAAGAGTGAGTTTGTGTCATCTTGAGGATGAAACTATCATAACTGGAATATAGTTCAGAACCTATGGACTGAAAACCACTTGAAACCTCAAATAGGTAACATGTTATTGGAAATTTTAGGAATAGATTATAAGCTCAAATAATAATTTGAACAACTAAAAAGAGTGTGGTATCTTATATCCTTATCTGTACTGGATCTTTTTAATGGTAGGTTGTTATTACACTACTGGCCATTAAAACTGCTACAACACGAAGATGAGGTGCTACAGACGCGAAATTTAACCGACAGTAAGAAGACGCTGTGATATGCACACAAGGTCGGCGCCGGAGGCGACACCTACAACGTGCTGACATGAGAAAAGTTTCCATCCCATTTCTCATACACAAACAGCAGTTGACCGACGTTGCCTGGTGAAACGTTGTTGTCATGCCTCGAGTAAGCACGAGAAATGCGTAACATCACGTTTCCGACTTTGATAAGGGTCGGATTGTAGCCTACCGCAATTGCGGTTTATCGTATCACGACATAGCTGCTCGCGTTGGTTGAGATCCTATGACTGAATATGGAATCGGTGGATTCAAGAGGGTAATACGGAACGCCGTGCTGGATCCCGACGGCTTCGCATCAGTAGCAGTCGAGATGAAAGGCATCTTATCCGCATGGCTGTAACGGATCGTGCAGCCACGTCTCGATCCCTGAGTCTTCAGATGAGGACGTTTGCAAGACAACAACCATCAGCACGAACAGTTCGACGACGTTTGCAGCAGCATGGACTATCAGCTCGCAGACCATGGCTGCGGTTATCCTTGACGCTGCATCACAGGACCGCCTGTGATGGTGTACCCAACGACGAACCTGGGTGCACGAATGGCAAAACGTCATCTTTTCTGATGAATCCAGGTTCTGTTTACATCATCATGATGGTCGCATCCGTGTTTGGCGACATCGCCGTGAACGCACATTGGAAGCGTGTATTCGTCATCGCCATACTGGCGTATCACCCGGCGTGATGGTATGGGGTGCCGTTGGTTATACGTCTCGGTCACTTCTTGTTCGCATTGAGGTACTTTGAACAATGGATGTTACATTTCAGATGTGTTACGACCTGTAGGTCTACCCTTCATTCGATGCCTGCGAAACCCTACATTTCAGCAGGATAATGCACGACCGCATACTGCTGGTCCTGTATGGGATAGAGAAAATGTTCGACTTCTGCCCTGGCCAGCACTTTCTCCAGATCTGTCACCAACTGAAAGCGTCTGGTCAATGGTGGCCGAGCTCTTGATGGTATCGTGTTGTAGCTGCGTGGGCAGCTGTACCTGTACGCGCCGTCCAAGCTCTATTTGACTCAATGTCCAGGCGTATCAAAGCCGTTATTACGGCCAGAGGTGGTTGTTCTGGGTACTGATTTCTGAGGATCTATGCTCCCACATTGAGTTCTAGTATAATATAATCGTCCAATGGGTACCCGTTTATAATTAGCATTTCGTCTTGGTGTAGCAATTTTAATGGTCAGTAGTGTAGTTGTCTACAAATTATTATTAGTGCTTACTGGCGTTTTATGCCAGCATGGCAGTGATTCTGTTAGTATGAGGTGATTTACAAATGTGGTGTACGGTATGTACTTCCACTTTCAAGTGCTTTAGGTTTTCAGAGTACCTTGCTCTACACTTTATGCTTGTTTTTCACTCATTGAAGTGCACTCGGCGCCTCTCGTCTCCCTGCCGACAGAAATCATCTCTATGCAGCACAGAGGCACAGCCTTACTGGTGTAGCGATGTGGAAAAATTTTCTGTCAAAATTTCATCTTCTTAGATGTACCGAGAAGAAACTGAAACTAACTTACGTAAGGACAACACATACACACCCATGTCAAAGGGAGGACTAGAACCTCAGACGGGTAGAGCCGTGCGAACCTGGACCGATCGGCTACCCCGCGGGGCCCACTCACCTCTCAGATGTAAACAGGAAGCGCGCCCGTTTCCTCGTACACCACCAACACCGACTTTCAGAGGTCGGTGAAAACTACAGCCGTGGCCGCAGCCGCAGTTGTGGACGCACATGTATGCCGGAGTGCAACACCCCCAGCCATGGAGGGCGTACGGGGATGGCTGGAGTGGTAGGAATTCGGATGTTATACAAATACTGGCCATTAAAATTGCTACACCAAGAACAAATGCAGATGATAAGCGGGTATTCATTGGACAAATATATTATACTAGAACTGACATGTGATTACATTTTCACGCAATTTGGACGCATAGATCCTGAGAAATCAGTACCCAGAACAACCACCTCTGGCCGTAATACCAGCCCATGCAGCTTCAACACGATACCACAGTTCATCAAGAGTAGTGACTGGCGTATTGTGACGAGCGCGTTGCTCGGCCACCATTGACCAGATGTTTTCAATGGTGAGAGATCTGGAGAATGTGCCGCCCAGGGCAGCAGTAGAACATTTTCTGTGTCCAGAAAGGCCCGTACAGGACCTGCAACATGCGGTCGTGCATTGTCCTGCTGAAATGTAGGGTTCGCAGGCATCGAATGAAGAGTGGAGGCACGAGTCGTAACTAAATGCGAACAAGAGGTGACCGAGACGTGCACCCCATACCATCACGCCGGGTGATACGCCAGTATGGCGATGACGAATAGACGCTTCCAATGTGCGTTCACGGCGATGTCGCTAAACACAGATGCGACCATCATGATGCTGTAAACAGAATCTGGATTCATCCGAAGAAATGACGTTTTGCCATTCGTGCACCCAGGTTCGCGGTTGAGTACACCATCACAGGCGCTCCTGTGTTGCAGCGTCAAGAGTAACCACAGCCATGATCTGCGAGCTGATAGTCCGTGCTGCTGCAAACGTCGTCGAACTGTTCGTACACATGGTTGTTGTCTTGCAAACGTTCCCATGTGTTGACTCAGGGATCGAGTCGTGGCTGCACGATCCATTACAGCCATGCGGATAAGATGCCTTTCATCTCGACTGCTAGTGATACGAGGCCGTCGGGATCCAGCGCGGCGTTCCGTATTACCCTCCTGAACCCACCGATTCCATATTCTGCTAACAGTCATTGGATCTCGACCAACGCGAGCAGCAATGTCGCGATACGATAAACCGCAATCGCGATAGGCTACAATCCGACCTTTATCAAAGGCGGAAACGTGATGGTACGCATTTCTCCTCCTTACACGAGGCATCACAACAACGTTTCACCAGGCAACGCCGGCCAACTGCTGTTTGTGTATGAGAAATCGGTTGGAAACTTTCCTCATTTCAGCACGTTGTAGGTGTCGCCACCGGCACCAACCTTGTGTGAATGCTCTGAAAAGCTAACCATTTGCATATCACAGCATCTTCTTACTGTCGGTTAAATTTCGTGTCTGTAGCACGTCAACTTCGTGCTGTAGCAATTTTAATGGCCAACAGTTTAAATATGTCCAGCGCAAACACCCATCATTTGAATATTCTCTCCCACAACACACACACACACACACACACACACACACACACACACACACTCGTCCAGCACACACTCGTCCTGTCCGGTCTCACTTACCCAGCCGCGCTGTTGTGGGCAAGACCACACAGGTCAGCACATCCTTTGTATCCTTTTAGAGGCTGAGCTAATCCCTTACTTCGGGTTGCCGACTCCTAGTGACTGCCACTGAAGCCAGCCGCAGTGCATTGCAAAACAAGCAGCTCCAGCTTGAACATATACAGTGGTTCAGTAGTTCTACCACAACATAGACCCACAAGTTTAAAAATTCCATTTTACACAATCCGACGCAGTGTTGTTTAAAATGCACACCGATTTCTCGCTTGAAATGTAGATTTCACACGACTATAATATTTAACTCATTTTTGGCTCATGACAGAGTGCTAGGACCTGCCACTGCTAAGGACACCACCTCAGTTTCTAACTCTGTCTTAAGGTAACCAAATGTCTCGTAATGTATTTTATTAAGTTTTAGTCTTCAGTTACTTATTTTAAAGTTTATTTGTGTTAATATTTACTGTAAAATTAACTTATTAGTGGATTTTCATCAATCTCAGTCTTTCTTCTTGTGTTATTGACTCGAGTGGCCTGTTATTCTTGAGTGTGCTTACGTCGTTCGTCTAAGGCTGACGCCTCAGTAGTATGTTTACATTTTGTGGCGTGCAGTGTAACTGTAGCGGTTATAAAGCTAAGTACTGAAAAACGTATTTGTGCACCGGTATACAGTTAATACATTTATTAGTTTTCAGCGGTGTTTCGTGCCGTTTGTGGCGAAATAACGATAAACTTTTGGAAAAGTTCCCTCGCTGTCGTTTTTAGAGTTTTCTGTGCGTTGAAGTCGTTTAGTAAATTTCATGGTTTAGTTTTCAGCTGACGTTTCTTAGTGTGTCTATTGAAATATTTCAGGAAAACTTTCATTCGGTGTTTTTACTTCCTTGAGTGTTCCAGAGACCGTTTCAATTTTTGGTTTTAGCTAATAACTTTGTGAAGTTTTGTTGGTATTGGTTTTAGTTGTGGTGAAGTAGTATTAATACAAGTAGTTGCCTTCTTAGAAGACAGAGAATTTCGAGACCTCTATTCTTAGTTCCATAAATAGTTCTACTGGTGTAACTAAACTTAAGTAAAGTATACGTACTGTAAAATTTTAACGTAAGTGAGCAGTTTGGGCTATGTCATAGGTTTGTGAGTAGTGGGTTAGGGCGTGGGATTTGTTCAAAGTATTTTCATAGGGGAGGGGGGCGGAGGGGAATGCTCTGGGGAAGCCAGTGGGCATTCTAGCGAGATACTCTCCTGGGAATGCAGAATCTGTAGTAGAAATAAGTTGATATAGAAGCAGGAGCGTAAGATCTGTGCCCTTCAGGTGCAGTTCAAACACGCAAAGGAGGAACGAGAAACTAGATAGGTTGAGAAGGTTTACGGTGCTGGGGAATGTGAGCTGGCAGTTGGCAAGAAGGTAGCTAGGAAGAGGAGGTGTTCAGACAGTTATACTTTACGTATATGCAATAGATTTGGCCAACTGTCAGAGTTGAGTGGAGAGAAGTTTCGTGTAGCTGTAGATGTAGATAACATGCAGCAGTCGTCAGGAGTTAGAAGACTTGGTCAGTTGCAAGTAGACAGAAAAAGGTTCTGCTGCTAGCTAGTTCTCGCGGTAGAGGTGTGGTCCAGCAGTTGCAGGAAGTGTTGGGAAGTGAGTACCAGGTCACCAGCATTGTGAAGGGTTGGCTCAGGTGACCGACAGCATAGGGGAGTTGTGTAGGAATTCAGGGTCAGGATCAGGTAGTGATAGTGGGTGGACCAGGGAACAGTCTCGATAGGGACAGGGAATATGATGTAGGTGGTGACCTGGTAGAGATAGCTACTGAAACTGGTGGCACTGATGTGCATTTCGTGCAACTGCTTCAGTGTCACGATCAGCGTACTGCGGCTGTTAGGCATGTTAACGTGGGGCTGGGGAGGGCGCTGATGGCAGAGGGCATGGGCCACATCTCAACATCTCAGTGGTGCTAGTTGGGTTTATCAGTAGATTGGGTTTCACTAGGCGTGGCCTGCACCTCAATAGGTATGGGAAGGGGAAGCTGGTTAAGGTTATAGGTGACAGTGTAGTGAGTGGTGGTGGGATCACTCATGGGAAAATTCCTGTAGTACTTGGTGATAGAGCTGCACCTTTTTTAGATTGAAGTCAGCTGATAGGTATACATGCTTAAAGGAAGTCCCTCTAACTAAGGGCTCACCTTCAGAGGATGTAATGTTTCCAAGTAGAGAAGGAATTAGCATATTTCATCAAAATATAAGAGGTATTAGAGGTAAAGTTAGTGAACTGCTTATAGATGTTGACTCTGAAATTATTGGTATATCAGAGCAGCATATCCATAGACATATCACAGCACTGCGCTGAACAGATATTTGAATGTTGTGCAGGGGCAGTTGAATGTTGTGAAATTAAACTTGTAATTGTCGTTGTTTATAGGACCCCTAAGTCTGACTTCAGAGCACTTCTGTTCAAGCTAAAGAGGGTTATTGATTCACTTTGTAGGAAGTGCCAGAAATTAGTTATATTTGATGACTTCAATATAAATTTTGAATATGATAGTGCAAGAAAAAAAATGTTGGTAAGTTTCCTAAATTCATATGATTTGATGCAGACAGTGATTTTTTCAACTAGGGTGTAGGGGAACAGTAGCACAGCCATAGACAGTATTTTTATTCATTCTTCATTACTAGATGGGCATTCTGTTAGTAAAAGTGTGAATGGCCTTTCAGAACATGATGCATAAATTTTATCACTAGAAGGCTTTAGTACTCAAACAAATGTCGCATTTAATTACAAACTATGTAGGAAAGTTAATTCAATAGCAATAGAGAGTTTTCTAAACTATCTCAAGGAACAAGAGTGGCAAGATGTTTATAGTGCTGATAACATAGATGACAAATGTAATGCTTTCCTTAAGACATTTCTCATACTATTTGAGAGTTGCTTTCCATTAGAACGTTCTAAACGTAATAGGCAGCCTGGGGGGATGACTAGAGGGATAAGGATATCATGTAGAACAAAGCGAGAATTATATGAAAATGTTAGAAGTAGTCACAATCAAGCTACAGTAGCCCATTACAAACAGTATTGTAAGGTGCTTAAAAATGTTATTAGGAATTCAAAGAATATGTGGTATGCAAATAGAATAGCTAATCTACAGGATAAAATTAAAACCATATGCTCTGTTGTGAAGGAAGTGACTCATAACCAGCACAAGGACGACGATATAAAGTCAGTTCTCAGCAAAAATAGTTCTGTTGCTGATAAATCAGATATATATGCAGTATTTAACAATCATTTTCTCAGCATTGTTGGTGAATTAAATAAATATTATATAAGTTTCTTGCCAAATGGATTTCCGAGATTGATGTCTGAAATACTCCTCTGTGATACAGACAAGAAGGAGACTAAGGACTCTCATGATTATGATGGAATGGCTAGCAGAACATTAAAGTACAGTGCTGTACATGTTAGCCCTGTATTCAGCCGTATTTAGAATTTTTCCTTTATGTATGGTCAGTTTCCTGAGTGATTAAAGTACTCAGTAGCAGAGCCGTTTTATAAAAAGGGATTATGTAGATAATTTTAGACTTACTCCTAAACCATCAGTGTTTGCGAAAACTTATTGAAAAGACTGTGTACGTAAGGATAATTGATAATTTTATATCATACGATTTGCTATCGAATGTGCAGTTTGGCTTTAGAAGTCGTTTAACAACTGAAAATACTATATTCTCTTTTTTTGAGGTACTGGATGGTTTAAACAAAATGTTTCGAACGCTAGGTATAGTTTTTGATTTAACAACGGCATTTGATTGTGTTGCCCACAAAATATTGCTCCAGAAGTTGGACTATTGTGGAAATGTGGAGTAGCTAACAATTGGTTCACTTCTTGCTTTAGCAACATACAGCAGTAGGTCATTATTAGCAATGTTGAGAATGGCTGCGATGTGGAGTCTGAGTGGGGTTGGTCAAGTGGGGGGTGCCGCAGGGATTAGTGTTGGGGCCACTTCTGTTCCTTATTTATATAAATGATATGCCTTCTAGTATTACAGGTAACTCTAAAATATTTATGTTTGCTGATGACACTAGCTTGGTAATGAAGTATACTGTCTGCAACGTTGGCTCGGTTTCAAATAGTGCAGTTCATGACTTAAGTTCATGGCTTGTAGAAAATAAACTAACACTAAACCACAATAAGACTTAGTTTTTATAGTTTCTAACACACAATTCAACAATAAATACCTCATGTTTTAATTTCACAGAATTGGCATACGATTAGTGAAAATGTACAGTTAAAATTTCTAGGTTTTCAGATAGATAGTAAGCTGTCGTGGAAAACCCACATTCAGGATCTTGTTCAAAGACTAAGTACTGCCATTTTTATGATTCGAACGGTATTTGAAGTGAGTGATCGTTCGACGAGTCTGGGTATTTTGATATTAGCCTCTCAATATATATATATTGAAAGGCTAATTAATTTAATTGACCATGAGAGTCACTTGGAGATCCCTTTAGAGAAGACGTTCTCTTCAAAGGACACTATCGAGAACTGACATTTTAAGTTGACCTCAGAAGGATTCTACTGCTGGCAACGTACATTTTACGTTAGGACTGCGCTGTTAAAATCATGATCACAATGACTATGCTACCATCACCCAGCATAAAAAGCTGTCTTGATTCTACTGGCATACACAAGAGATGCTAATAGCATTACGCCCTCTAGAAGAAATGCTGTCTGTGATTTGGAATCTAGTCTATCCATTCAACCACATGCTTGGATCCTATGGAGATGTCTTTTAATGATTGTAGCCACTGATAGTCAATATTCGTACCACTTTCATATTTCGAGACAGGTCACCCTTCTGGAACCTATCTACTACAGCAAAACGGATCTTTACACACTCCCTCTGCATCTTGTAACTCTTCCTCATTCTCTACCCCGCCCTCCCTGCAGCTTTGTTCATGTGATCGTCCAAATTGAAGTCGGAACTGAACAAAAGTGGGAGAGAGCTATATCTGCCAACTTCTGCAACACATGAAGAAACAGGGTGAGCTGAGTAACTGGGAAAGGATCGACTTTTCTGACCACTCGGTGGAAATGGGATGCTGTCATAGCTCCACCAACCTTGTACGATCTGTAAGGCGAATACGAAACGAAGCTTTCTTCTGCAGCATGAGGTAGTAGAAAAAAAGACAGTACAAAGCAGTTACAGCGGCGTGTCTTGTCAGGAACTGGAAGAAGGAGGAGGGTTTTGCCAGTGCAGTGCACAGTGCAGTTCACTTACAAACTACATAGAGGTACTACAATCTGAATGAGTTCTGCATAAATCAGGGTGAATTCTGTAATGATACTTGAATTACGCAACCATTACGGCACCTCACCTGAATCTCTCGATACCAGCAAAATTCTACTGTGTTTCTGTAAAGTAGTTAAAATATTTCTGAGACAACATTCAGATTTGATTTCATTTTTGATACATCGATATGTTTATATTGGAATGATATTATTTTTATGTGTATTCTTTCTTTTGTCACTATGATTTCTGACGCACTTGTAACTCTGATTTTTGGGCGCGTAAGCGATTATTAGTTTGTTAGACGCCATGTTGGAAAGACGCATATTGTAGTTAGCTTATAAAATGTGAGAAAGATGTTTTCAAGTATATTTTGTATTGTGAAGTGATGTTTTGTGTGTTTCGTGATATTGCAACAAAAGCAGTGAAAAGGAAGTGTAACTTAAATTCGGAGTGCTGATTATTTTTTTTATATCACCATTGTGCTAACTTTGAAAGGTTTAATCTTCAAGAATGGTTTGTGAAGCGCATCTACAAAACTTTTGAATCTAGCGGAATAAAACCTAGGCCTCTTTGCATCCAAGCTTGGAATCATCACCACCTAGATTTTCGACGATTGAACCATGATTTTACATCGAGACCAGCGTGGGAAACACGAAAAGATGAGTGCCTAATTTATTCATTATTACATGACTTTATTAACTGTGCTCTAATGACACCTGCCACAAAATAACTTTGTTGTTGCCCGAAAATGCAGTGTTTAGCAGTGTGAGCAACACGACAATCATTATTAAATCTTGACCTTTGTTGTGGTAGAGTTGTTAGAATTCCCATCTGTTACCCAAAATTCTCTCTATCATCGTTATTTTATACGATCTAATAGAGAAAACTACTTTCAGTAAAAACTCAGCTAATGTCACACTGTAGAGAGCTATTACCATGTCCCTGCCTTCTGATACGACAAAAACAAATACCATCTATGTGTTAGCATCGAGCATATGTGGCGATAATGTTAAATATACAGATATGGATCCATTGGAGCAGGTAGCCAGCGATCGAAGTCACTTCTACATTCCAGCATAAAGTGTCATCACCTGTACTGTTGGAGTACTGTATCTCACAGACTATCAATCGCAAGAGAAGGTCACTGTGTCATTGTTTCTGCTGTAACACATCCAAGCAGTGTATGACTCTAGCTTTGTACACTGCCATCATTTTGTTTTTCCCACCATGACTTCGAGATCTGTGTTAGGTGCTAAACAGACATTAACATGTGTTGATGCATTGGCTCTCACAGAAAACTGGACGACTGAAGTAAAAGACAGAGGTCGTGTTTCTTTCTGACAAGAAAATGTGGAACACATTGTGACATATGGAAGCTGGAAGAGTTTTGTGGAATTTTGGAACGTTTCCAAATAGCTGATCGAAGATGACTGATGCCCTCTACATTTAAAGCCATCTTTAAAAGCGATGTGCAGATTCCTAGGTGTTCCATTTCAATTTATTCTTCGTATTGCAGTCATGTACGCAACCACTGTGGGTGTTGCCCCTCCACCACGACTGTTTCTCCATCTCAAAGAAGTTACGTCAGTCAATCATTTCGTTGTAATCAACAGCATACCAGTGGATCGATGGGATGGAAAAGATACTGTTGACGTACTGTAGTAATCACCACAGTTGATACCGCGATCAATTTCAGCAAATTTACCAGTTTCCAATGCCGACCAATGACATGGTAGTACACTTCCATAGTTCTGTATCATTGCTAAACCACCCCTCCAGTACTGTACGAGTACCATATACCAGATTGCGAATGTATACAGATGACTGTGCAGTACATCCATACATACGAATGGAGACGTGTCGTCTTCAGCGATGAGAGTCGCTTCTGCCTTGGTGCCAATGATGGTCGTATGCGTGTTTGGCGCCGTGCAGGTGATCGCCACAATCAGGACTGCATACGACCGAGGCACACAGGGCCAACACCCGGCATCATGGTGTGGGGAGCGATCTCCTACACTGGCCGTACACCTCTGGTGATCGTCGAGGGGACACTGAATAGTGCACGGTACATCCAAACCGTCATCGAACCCATCGTTCTACCATTCCTAGACCGGCAAGGGAACTTGCTGTTGCAACAGGACAGTGCACGTCCGCATGTATCCCGTGCCACCCAATGTGCTCTACAAGGTGTAAGTCAACTACCCTGGCCAGCAAGATCTCCGGATCTGTCCCCCATTGAGCATGTTTGGGACTGGATGAAGCGTCGTCTCACGCGGTCTGCACGTCCAGCACGAACGCTGGTCCAACTGAGGTGCCAGGTGGAAATGGCATGGCAAGCCATTCCACAGGACTACATCCAGCATCTCTACGATCATGTCCATGGGAGAATAGCAGCCTGCATTGCTGCGAAAGGTGGATATACACTGTACTAGTGCCGACATTGTGCATGCTCTGTTGCCTGTGTCTATGTGCCTGTGGTTCTGTCAGTGTGATCATGTGATGTATCTGACCCCAGGAATGTGTCAATAAAGTTTCCCCTTCCTGGGACAATGAATTCACGGTGTTGTTATTTCAATTTCCAGGAGTGTAGATAACGCTTACCGGCCAATGATCTTCAGTGCAGATGCGCTCACATTGCTCAAACTTTTGCGGGAATCGGTAGATTGTCTGCTGCGAGTAATGAGTATAGTGGGCAGGGGCACTACAAGTGTAGTGTGTGGGCAGTAAGCTGGAAATGTGTATCTCACGGGGAACATGCTAGAGAGAGGTCCCTGCTGTCGCACTATCCTCTGTGTCCTCGATGGCTCATTCGGAAGAGCGCCTATCATGTGAGCAGGAGATCCCGGGATCGACTCCCAGTCGGAGAACACATTTTCAACTGTCCCCGTTGATATTTATCAATGCCTGTAAGCACCTAATGCTCTGTATTTCATTCAAATTTCATTCTTCGGGAGCTCCAATACCACCAATGGTATTCAATCTTTGAGATATGTCCGAAAAAACAGATGCCGTCTTCATACATTACGAAGGCGCTTAAAACACGGTATAACATTAGAGCAGTGTGGCATCCGATCTTTAGTCATGACGAATGGAATGCTGTTAATATTCCAATGTAAGAAATATATTCCCAGATCATGACACACATTCTCCCTGGAAGTTTCTCTATGATAAACTATGGTGAAAACTGTAAGGTGATAAAACACACCGAAGAAAACATAAACACTACATAGGTTCCCACAGGTGTGTGACACCTGCTGTTTACGAAGTTCAAGTCTGATTAGGGTTTGGAAATTGTGGTGTGTTCACAACAGCCCTATGAAACCATAGTCGACAGCCGAAAATGCATACAAAGGAACAGTGAGTGGCATCTTACGATGAAATAAACACCACAGTCAGTAGAATGAGATGTACAGTCTTGTCACAGTTTACTACAGCCCCCCTAAACCTCCCTCTTACACACAGTAATCATTGCCCAATGGCTGTATTGGTCATATGAGGGATAATATTTCCGTTTCTCCTTGGCGTTATGTTTCTAGAATGCCTCCTCTCTCCACTATTAAGACGTGTATACGTAGCATCAGTCTACTCTCCTCCTCCAGAACACAAAAATTTATTGATTTTGCTCAATACTCTTTTTATTGTATTTGTCTGTAAATTTATGTATTCTCAGTCAATTTCCGCAATTTTACTAGGCTTTCCCCGAATTTTAGCGATTTTCTATCATTTTCCATAATTTTTCAGTTTTTGATATGTATATGGTCAAATTGCAGACATACCCATTTTCTGTGTGATTTTATACGACAATATTTGCGCATCATATACAGCAACCTACTAAAAACTCCTAATACTTGCCCTCCCCCCTAGTGATCCACTTGCATGCATTTTGGATAGGGCGAACGTGAAAAGTGTACTAACAATCGTTACAAGTCTGTATGAAACAGAAGACTCGATTTACGTCCAAGATGTGGCAGACAAAAGGATTACTTCACATACATCTTCATTCGTCTATAAGAGGGTACCGAAACTCTTTTTCATCGATGGACGTGTTTCGTCACACGAAAGGTACAAGTCCGCTTCTGACCGTCGTTAGGAAGCGTTTGCTGTTAGCGGTGGGAATTGGACACTGCTCTGAGTCCCACACAGAACACACAGTAATACACGATTCGATCACAGGCCATACCATACAACATATACATCCCAAGAGAATAACAGGAAAAAATGGTTAAATTCGTGAGAAATGGCCTGCAGCAACATCTCCCTCTCTTCCTCTCAACCGATCACTCCTTCTGCTTTCTATAGTTCTTTAGCGCAGATCCATGTCAGTTTGGAGGCAGATAGCCGTCTTTTCTATAAGCATCAGAGCAGTCAGCTTGATGTATCATTATTACTTCTACAGACATACAGTAGACTGTTGTTATAAAAACTATACAGCTACTGTTTGTTAGCTGACACCTCAAGGTTGTGACTGAGGGTGAGTACAGAGTAGCACAGGGTAAATACTGTTAATTAGGGTTTAAAGCACAAAAACAGCCGTTCACAAGGTCAAACACGCGATCCATTTTGTAGTTGTATATTGCAGTCATCCCAGCTGGCAATACAACGCTCTTTAGCTAAGGATACTTTATAAAAATCTATAATGTGGTTGCCTATAACTTTGGGGTCACACGGACATGTTATTCTACGTTCGATGGTCAACCACATTAAACATACTATTACAATTGTCCCATTGCCGTCATCGCAAAAAATAACCGTTGCTTCCATTATAACTACAGTCAGGCAGCAGTAGCTGATCAAGACACAAGTAGCAACAGGGAAGTAACCGATATTGTGACTTTTACGAGTTCCTAACCAGGAGCGAATTTTATAATATCATCTGTGTGCTTTAATAGTTTAGTTTCTTGAGTTTCTGCATGTTAATTTAATATCTAATAGCCACAGTTCTCACGTTTTCGTTTACGTCGGAAAGTAAACCGATTTTGTGACATATTACAAATTTCCAAACAGGGGTGAATTATTTAGTTTCACCTGAGTGCTACGGTAGTTAGGTTTTTGAATCTCTGCGTATTAATCTAATTTATTAGACACAGTTCCTGCGTTTTCGTCAGGGTCTGCAGTAGATTTCCGTAGCACGAGTCGATAGTCCATTTATCAGCATAGCTTAGCTTTCCACGGTCATTAGCATGGACAAGGACTGCGATTATTGTGTGCCGATGAGAGCCGACGGTGACACTTCGCACTCAGCTTCAGGCTCTGATGGCTTCGGTTACACAGCTTGAGGCTGCAGTGGATGAGCACCACTGTTGTGGGCCGGCCGTGGGGATCCAACGGACGTCCAGCACGTCAGAGTCCTCCGATCAGTCCTCATCGATGGCCAGCCCAGTTACTGCTCACGCGGCCGCACGTAAATCCTCCCCGGTTTCTCAGACAAACAGGTTCCTGGTGCTGTCTGTGGCTGACACTGTTACTGAGCCAGATGCTGTTCCTGTCCTGTCTCAGAGGAAACCTCTCAGCCTGCAAGATCCGGACAATCACAGAGAGTGGGATTATTGATAGTTGGGAGCTCCAACGTCAGGCGCGCTATGGGGCCCCTTAGGGACATGGCTGCCAAGAAGGGAAACAAAACCAATGAGCATTCTGTGTGCATACCGGGTGCAGTCATCCCAGATGTGGGAAGGGTCCTCCCAGATGCCATGAGGACCACAGGGTGCAGCCAACTGCAGGTGGTGGCTCACGTCGACACCAATGATGTGAGTCACTTTGGATTCTGTCTGATTTCTAGCGGCTAACAGAAGTGGTAAAGGCTGCCAGTCTTGCTTGCAAGTTGAAAGAAGAGCTGGCCATTTGCAGCATATTTGACAAATTTCGGACCTCTGGTACAGAGCCGAGTGAAGGGTCTGTATCAAAGGCTCAGACGGTTCTGCGACCGAGAAGGCTGCAATTCCGCGACTTGCGCCGAAGGGTGGTTTGGTTACGGGCTCCGTTGAATAGATCAGATGCCCACTATATGCAGCAGGTGGCTATACGGGTAACAGGTGCTGTGTGGCTTGCACTGGGTGTTTTTTTTTAGGCTAGCGGCTCTTGGGAAAACAAAAAACGGGATTCACTCACAAAGGGTGCAGGCCGAACACAGGAAGAACGTAGATACAGGAAGCATCGGTATAAAAGTTGTAAATTGTCGTAGCTGTGTTGTGAAAGTACCAGCACTCCAAGTGCTAATAGAAAGCACTGATGCTCAATTCGTTGTAGGCTCTGAAAGATGGCTAAAGCCGGAGATAAGCTCAGCCGAAATTTTTGCTAAAAGCCTAACGGTGTTGCGAAAGGATAGGCTAAACACGTTTCGCGGAGGAGTGTTTGTTACTGTTATAAGTACTTTATCTTGTCGTGAAATTGAAGTAGATTGTTCCTGTGTGTTAGTATAGGGAAAGGTCATTGTTGGCAATCGGGATAAAATTATAATTGTATCCTTTTACCGACATCCCAATTGAGATATACAATTACTGAACGGTTCATAGAAAACTTGAGTTTGATTTTAAACACGTACCCGACTCATACGATTATAGTTGGTGGCGATTTTAATTTACCCTCGATATGTTGGCAAAAATACGTGTTTAATTCCGGAGGTACGCATAAAAAATCATCCGAAATTGTTCTAAACGCATTCTCTGAAAATTATTTCGAGCTGTTAGTTCATGAGCCCACGCGAATAGTAAATGTTTGTGAAACACTCTTTAACTCTTAGCAACAAATGACCCTGAGTTAATAACGAGCATCAAAAAGGATACAGGGATTAGTGAACACAAGGTTTTCGTAGCGAGACTGAATATTGTAACCCCCAAATCCTTCAAACATAAACGAAATATATACCTATTCAAAAAAGGAGATAAGAATTCACTTGACGCCTTCCTGAGACACAACCTCCGCTCCTTCCAAATTAATAATATAAGTGTAGACCAGATGTGGCTTGAATTAAAAAAAATAGTATCGGCAGGAATTGAGAGATTTATACTAAATAAATTAACAAACGACGGAGCTGATTCTCCTCGGTATACAAAACGGGTCAGAACACTGTTGCATGAAACAAACATTCCAAATTTAAACAGCCGCAAAATCCCTAAGTTTGGTCACCTTTTACAGAAGCTCGAAACTTAGCGCGGACGTCAATGCGAGATGCTTATAACAGTTTCCACAACGAAACTTTGTCTCCAAACCTGGCAGGAAATCCAGAGAGATTCTGGTCATATGTGAAGTATGTTAGCCTTCTCTGCGCGACAGCAGTGGAGATACTATCGAAGACAGTGCTGCCTAAGCAGAGTTACTAAACACAGCCTTCCGAAATGCATTCATAAAAGAAGACGCAGTAAATATTCCAGAATCCGAGTTAAGAACACTGCCATGATGAGTAACGTAGAAGTAAATATCCTCGGAGCAGTGAAGCAACTTAAGTAACTTAACAAAAGGAAGTCTTCTGGTCCAGACTGTACATCAATTAGGTTCCTTTCAGAGTATGCTGATGCATTAGCTCTATACTTAACAATCATATACAACCGTTCGATCGACGAAAGATCTGTACCCAAACGCTGCAAGGTTGCAGAGGTCACACCAATATCCAAGAAAGGTAGTAGGAGTGATCCACTTAATTACAAGCCCACATCATTAACGTCGATATGCAGCAGGATTTTGGAACATATATTGTGTCCGAACGTTATGAATTACCTCGAAGGAAACTGACTATTGACACACAGTCAATATGAGTTTAGAAAACATCGTTCTTGCGAAACACATTTAGCTCTTTATGCGCATGAAGTGTTGAGTGCTATTGACAAGGGATTACAGATCGATTCCGTATTTCTGGATTTCCGGAAGGCTTTTGACACTGTACCACACAAGCGGCTTGTAGTAAAATTGCACGCTTATGGAATATCGTCTGAGTTATGAGACTGGATTTGTGATTTTCTGTCAGAGAGGTCACAGTTCGTAGCTACTGACCAAAAGTCGTCGAGTAAAACAGAAGCGATTTCTGGCGTTCCCCAAGGTAATGTTATAGGCCCTTTGCTTTTCCTTATCTATATAAACGATTTGGGAGACAATCTGAGCAGCCGTCTTAGGTTGCAGATAACGCTGTCGTTTATCGACTATTAAAGTCATCAGAAGATGAAAACAAATTTCAAAACGATTTAGAAAAGGTATCTGTATGGTGCAAAAATTGGCCGTTGACCCTAAATAACTAAAAGTGTGAGGTCATCCACATGAGTGCTAAAAGGAATTCGTTAAACTTTGGTTGCACGATAAATCAGTCTAATCTCAAAGCCGTAAACTCAACTAAATACCTAAGTATTACAATTACAAACAACTTAAATTGGAAGGAACACGTACAAAACGTTGAGGGGAAGGCTTACCAAAGACTGCGTTTTATTGGCAGAACACTTAGAAAATGTAACAGTTCTAATAAGGAGACTGCCTACACTACGTTTGTCCGTCCTGTTTTAGACTACTGCTGCGCGGTGTTGGATCCTCACCAGATAGGACTGACGGAGTACATCGAAAAAGTACAAATAAGGCAGCACGTTTTATATTATCACGAAATGTGGGAGAGAGTGTCACTGAAATGATACAGTATTTGGGATGGACATCATTAAAAGAAAGGTGTTTTTCGTTGCGACGGACTCTTCTCACGAAATTCCAATCACCAACTTTCTCCCCAAAAGCGAATTATTTTGTTGACACCGACCTACATAGGGAGAAACGATCACCACAGTGAAATAAGGGAAATCAGAGCTTGTAAGGAAAGATACGGGTGTTAGTTCTGTACGAGATTCGAATAATAGAGAATTTTGAAGGTGATTCGATGAAACAGACACTTAAACGTAATTTGCACAGTAGTCATAAAGATGTAGATGTACGTTTCCCATGCACAAGAATTGTCCTCCACCAAGCAGAAGACTTCCAAGTACTCCCTCAATTTCCATGCATTTGGGCATATTTTCCCTCAATTTGTACGTATTTTCTGTCATTTTTTTGTAATTTTATAGATTTATTGACATTTCTTCTGCCCAGTTCTCCTGCGAAGCTTCTGTAAAGTTTAGAAGGTAGGAGACGAGGTACTGGCACAATAAAGTTGTGAGGACGGGGCGTGAGTCGTGCTTGGGTAGCTCAGTTGGTAGAGCACTTGCCCGCGAAAGGTAAAGGTCCCGAGTTCGAGTCTCGGCCCGGCACACAGTTTTAATCTGCCAGGAAGTTTCATATCAGCGCATACTCCGCTGCACAGTGAAAATCTCATTCAGGACTTTTGGTGGTTTTAACCTTCGTGGCGGCGCCCTGGCGATAGACACATAAGTGTGAGGCCCCAAACAGTGGCTGCAATACCGTACTTCATTCCAATCCTTGGTGATTACAGTTATTACTTTATAGGTGGCAACGGTGTGGGATGCAGATGTGAACTCTACCCAAGCTGGAGATCCCTGTCTCCAGTAAACTGGCTAAATGGAGATGTTTCAAAATATTATTGACTTTGATTTGATTTACGTCTTTTGAGACCCTTCCTCTCCAGAACAGAGTCTTTTTCCCACCATTTTTTTCTGGGAAGGTCAGGGAGGGGGCGAGGGATAGGCGGGGCCTCATCTGGTGGTGGCACTGTGTACCAGGTCAATCGATCTCAGGATGTCAACATGAGTGCACACACGAAAATTTTCCAATAAAGCGACACTTACAATCAGCAGCACTGTAAACGTGTAATAATCACATGTAGTTACAGGATGTGAGCTTTTCCCACAAATGAAAGAGAGATCCAAATCCTGCAAACTGAATCTTATAAAATAAACAGTGTAGCCTTTGCTATGTAATTGAACTTCCTGTCATGACATCCTCCCTATCCAGCAGAGAGCTGCTACTTTCTAGGTGGAGAAGGGTAGGGGGAGGGCTGGATGGTTTTCCAGAGGTGGTGGTGTGGGTAATTAATTCATCGATTTCATTAATTAGTCAATTAAATTGATATCAGAAAAGTGCATGTATTGGTGACTTCCCAAAGTGGTGGGGGAACAATAGATTGATGACCTGTCTTTCAAAAGGAAGCATTACCGCCAGTGGGTCATAATCCCCTTAGTAGAATCATAGGTTAATTACTAGTCAATCAAAAGGGAACGATAGGTTTGCCCCTGAATGTGTACTAGCTCCTGATGTTGGCAAATCCACACTAACAAAAGGCTCTGAAACGAACTTTGTCCCACTAAACACCTGATTTCCTGCCACTGGACTTTCTTCTCTCGATATACGTCGAAGATGAGGTCGATGCACAAGTTCGTCCAAGGAGAATTCAAAAGATGACATTCTCGGTGTACGTGCGACGATATTCGTGGAATCTGTTCAGTCTGTGCAGGAGACCCTGCAGCAGCGAGTGCAGAGTGTACTGCAGCAGTCAATAGACACTTCAAATACTTGGTGACTTGAACAGAGTGTTGACGAAATATTTGTAATAACGTTATTTTGTGGTTTTGTTTTCTCTTGACGTTGCTGACGTAATTTTTCAATGCGAGTCTGTATTTTGACATTAGACTTGTGGTGTGATAATATACACACTTGTACTTCCTATCACACATATCCATTAAATTTCGACATGCACTTTCCTTACAAAGTTTCGGCAGAAACAAGAGCATAACTGTCACGTTATTAACTGGTGGGTCATCCTTAAATGCGGTGTCAGTTCCCTACCAGTTTGTGTGTCAGTCCAGCCACTTTTAGCCACGTGCGATTAGTATTAGTTTTAAATTAAACTTTTCTCAAGCGTTCCATTTGTAAGTCATGGAACACCTCCTGATATAAAGTAGAACCTCCTTTCGCAACGTATAGTACAGTAACTCGACGTGGCATGAACTCAGCAAGTGGTGGAAGTCCACTGCAGAAATACTGAGCCATACTGCCTCACTAGCCGTCCCTAATTGCGAAAGTGTTGCCGGTGCCGGATTTTGTACACGAGTTGACCTCTCAGTTATGTCCCACAGATGTTCAATGGGATTCACGCAGGGCGATGTGTGCGGGCAAATCATTCGCTCGAATTCTCCACAACGTTCTTCCAACCAACAGCAAACGACTGTGGCCCAGGGACGTTTTTTTGGGAATGCGAAGTCCATGAATGGCTGTACAGGGTCTCCAAGTAGCTGAACATAACCATTTGCAGTCAACTCCTTTATGTGCCCATCACCAGCTGGCACAGCGTCTTGCTGACAACTTCGATCCATGCCTTCGTGAGGCCTGCACCACACTCGCACCCTCCATCAGCTCTTACCAACTGAAACTGTGACTCATCTGAGCAGGCTACGGTTTGCCAGTCGCCTACAGTCCAACTGCTCAGGAGAGGCGCGGCAAGTGGTGTCGTGCTGTAAGCAAAGGCAATCGCGTCGGCCGTTTGCTGCCACAGACCGTAACGCCAAATTTCGCCGCACTGCCCTAACGGATACATTGGTGTACATTGGTGTCTGCGACTATTTCACGAAGTGTTACTCTTCTGTCGGCTCCGACACTCCTATGCAAACGCATCTGCTCTCGGGCGTTAAGTGAAGGCCGGCGGCCAATGCGTATTTGGTATCCTCGGCACACTGTTGACACTGTGGATCTCAGAATACTGAATTCCCTAACGATTTCCTAAATGGAATGTCCCATGCGTCTAAGCTCCTACTACCATTCCACGTTTGAAGTCTGCTAATTTCCGTTGCGCGGCCATAATCACGACGGGAACCTTTTCACCCGAATCATGTCAGTACAAATGACAGCTCCATCAATCCAGTACCCTGTCTACACGACACAACATCCATATGTGTCTGTGAATATCACTACATCATGACCTCTGTCAGCTCACTATATCTAACTATATGAGGCTGGAATGCACCATCAGCCTGAAGACACTTCTGTACAACACGGACTTCTATATGCATACAACAGCAACGGCAATGAATGTGCCTTTTTTTAGAAATACATTGCAATTAACACTGCCACTAAAAGAGACTACTGTTATGAAGCAAACATTTATGACCAGTTACTTAAAATGTGCTGGCCTATCTTTGGAACGCAATTCAACAACGATTCTGCGTGCCATGGATTCGACAAGTACTTGATAGGCTTCCAGAGGTTTGTGGCACCAGATTCCCACACAAGGGTCACACACTTGTCGTAATTTGCGGGCAATTGGTTTGTCGGCGCCGAGCTGGCTTCCAATAGCGTCCCCGTTAGTTGGATTTTATCGAATTCGGTTAAACCGTATATGATGGCCAAGCCACCAACGTGAGTTCGCTATCATGCTCCTAAAACCATTGCAGGACGATTCTGGCCTTGTGACACAGACAGTTACCCTGCTGGAAGATGCGGCCGTTGCTGGGGAAGACATCAAGCCCAAGGGGTTGGAGGTGGTCCTTAGTAATGTTCACGAAGTCCGTAGCTATCATGGTACTTTTGATTATTACTGCGGGTGTCCGCCCCCCCCCCCCCCCTTACCTGAATGGTCAGCGCGTTGGAATGCCACGCACAGGGGCCCAGGTTCGATTCCCAGCTGGGTGATTTTGGGGGATTTGCTCCCCTCATGGACTGGGTGTTCTGCTGTCCTCATTATCATTTCATCCCCATTGTCGACGCGTAAATCGCCCAATACGGCGTCGCACTCAATAAGAGTTGCACTTGGTGGCCGAACTTCCCGCCTAGGAACTCCCGGCTACTGACTCCATACTCTCATTTCCATTGCAGCTGGTCCCATGGAAGCCCAGGTGAAAAAAATGGTTCAATTGGCTGTGAGCACTATGGGACTTAACATCTGAGGTCATCAGTCGCCTAGATCTTACAACTACTTAAACCTAACTAACCTAAGCACACACATCTATGCCCAAGGCAGGATTCGAACCTGCGACCGTAGTGGTTCCAGACTGAAGCGCCTAGAAGCGCTCGGGCACACCGGCTTGCGCCCAGGTGAATATCACCATAACATAATACCGCGCACATCCGACTGCATTCATGGCGCACTGGATGTTTGGAGCACCAGTCCGCCTGGATGACAGCGTACCTAGACACGACCCTCGACCTAGTTTCACAATGAACAGGTTCATCCGACCAGGTGGCACAATGCTGTCGATCTCGTGCCCACTGTAATCGTAATTGACGGTGTTACTGGGCTGGGTCGACATGTGAACAAGCAGGTGTCCTCTGCTGCAGAACACAGCGTTCGCCACTATGCGCTGAACGGGGAGCTCCAAAACACTTCTGCCTGCGCCAGCACTGTGTTGTCAGACCTGCCACACATCGCCGCCTACCCTGTTTTAAAGAACAGGCAGATCTCCGATCCCTACGTTCTGTGATGAGGTATGGACGGGCAAGTCCTTTTTTTTAACCTTGTCACCTACTCGTTGTTACAGCATTCTTCAACGATTTTCCAAATAGGTGCCCACGACAGGCCACCAGGTTTCCGGGATACTCGCCCCGAGACACTGGACCATAACTATGCGGCTTCTGCAAAGTCTCTTAATTCGTCGGATTTCCGCAAATCGTCGCTAGAATGATTCCCAGTTCGTCTTTGCTTCGCTTTAACATCGTCACGTGCTCTCACAGCCACCAGGCGGCATACAGCCCCGCGTTGGCAGTGATACTAATGTTTCGGCCCGCCAGTGTATACATCGTTTACAGAGAACGTTTCCACAGTTCATTCGGGTGGAAGCAGTATTACAGTATATTAAACGTTTCAGGAAATACTTTACCTGAACAGCGCAGGTAAATCGCCTTGTGACAATGTCGAGAGCAGAGAGACTAGGCCGTACGTGGGGGCGTACAGACAATTTTATTTTTTTCCGTGCGGACAGAATAGCTGTGACACGCTACGACAAGTATTAATACCCTGTGCTATCCATTACACATTGTCCGCCGCAGTGTGAGATGCGGCAGCAGATAGCGGCCGCCAGCCATCAGCCGGAAGCCGCGCCGCTATCTGGGCGCCCATCTGCCGCTCGCCAGCCGTTATAATCGCGGCGCAGCCCCCGACGGCACCCAGCCGCCCGCCGCAACCGCCATGGCCGCCCCCCGACACCTGCCGCTGCCTCTGCTGCTGCCGCTGCTGCTCGCCGCCACGTGCACAGCGGCGCCCAACGCCCAGTCCGTGAGTCACTGGAACACGTGTCGTGGTCTCCTACTCAGTGTTCGATTTGTGCTTTTACCAGTTGGGGGGTGGGGGGGGGGGGATGTCTTAGGGGGTTAGTATAATTATACATGTTACTAGCTTGGACCGTGGCGTTACCCATGGTTAAACAGTTATTTATAAATAGATGTTAATGCCAGAACTCGCTATTCACGCGTAAGCACTATCAGAAAATCCATCCCTTGTCATATCTTTAAAAGTACGTTATAGGTAAAGCTTATTTACAAAATCATCTACATACAGGTATACGAGGGGAATTCAAAAAGTAAAGGCACATTTGTGAAAAGCTGTACTTATTCTGATGATACAAAACTGAAACATGCGTTATTTTTCTACATAACCTCCCTGGGCTTCAGTGCAGTTTTCGCGACGTTATACGAGTTTTTTTTATTTCATCAGAAAATACGTTTATCGGTTGCACCGCACCGCAGCAATAACGTCTTCATTACTGTCAAATCTTCTTCCCTGTAGTGCTTCGGTTAAGGGTCCAAATATGTGGAAATCGCTTGGAGCTAGGTCTGGACTGTACGGTGGATGTTCCAGCACCTCGAATCTCAACTCCTTTATTGCGTCGTCTGTCCGTTTGGCAGAATGTGGGCGAACGTTATCTTGCTGTAGGATGACACCTCTTCACCGTTTCCCACGTCATTTGGATCTTATCGCAGGTTTCAATTTCGTACGCAACACATCACATCCATCATACAATACAGACCTGGCTCTAAAGCCTCGTTTACGCTGGGGCGGCGTCTTGTCGTTTTGTTCTAAATGTTTTGAAATGCTTACCTACTACATAACACTTTTTCAAAATTAATAAGCAAACATATTAATAGTAAGACTGTATTAAAAACTTTCCGTGTTCGGCTCCACAAATTTAAATTATATGTAAAGTTTTAGTCCAGAGCGTGGAAATAAACATCCCAGGTTGGGATGCATAAACTAAAACCAGAGGAGGGGGTGGTCTGATGCAGAGGGGGGGGGGGGGGGAATCCCCCCATCCGCCCCTGCAAATCGCACACTGCTCCTACTAGACTGATGGCTGACTCCCCTGCTGTGGAACTGTTAAAGCTTAGGTTCAAAAATGGCTCTGAGCACCATGGGACTTAACGACTTAACATCTGAGGTTGTCAGTCCCCTAGACAGAACTAAAACCTAACATCACACCCATCCATGCCCGAGGCGGGATTCGAACCTGCGACCATTGCGGTCACGCGGCCCCAGATTGTAGCGCCTACAACCGCTCGGGTACTCCGACCGGCGTTAAGGCTTAGCGCCGTAAAATTAAGTACTAGAGCGAAGCGACACAAGTCGTGGGGCAGCGATATGCACACATACAGTCTGCGAAAGTAGCGTGTACACGAACTATGAATGGGCCGCGGGTGTCATTTGTACTCACGTGATTCATGTGCAAAGGTTTCCGTCGTGATACTTTTATGCACGACTGGAATTAATAGGATTTGAGAGCGTACTAGTAGTTGGAGCACGGGACATTCTATTACGAAACAACGCAGTGGCCTATGGCCTGCACTTAACGACCGAGAGCAACGATGTTTCGTAGAGTAGTCAGTACTAACAGACGAGCAACATTGCTTGAAATAACCGCTGCAATCAATGTGCGACGTACGGCGAACGTATCCCTTATGGCAGTGAGGCAAAACTTGGCGTTAATGGGCTAAGGCAGCAGACACCCAAGACGAGTGCCTGCTACCAGCACGACATTATCTGCAGAGCCATACCCGTTGGACCCTACACGGCTGGAAAACTGTGGGCTGGTCATATAACTCCGAATTTCAGTTCATAGGAGCTAATGGTACGGTTAGTGTGTGGCACAGACCGTACTAAACCACGAACGCAAGTTGTCACCAACGCACTGTGCAAGCTGGTGGTGGCTCTGTAATAGTGTCAAGTGTGTTTACGTGGAATGGACTGTGTCCTTCGGTCCAACTGAACCCATGATTGGAAATGGTTATGTTCGGCCACTTGGTGACCATTTGCACCAATCATCATATTCCCAAACAACGGTAGAACTTTTATGAATGACAGTGTTCCGCGTAACTGTCCCACAATTCTTCGCGATTGGTTTGAAGAACATTTTGAACAGTTCGAGCTAATGATTTGCTCACTCAGATCTACTGACATGAATCCCATCATACATTTACAGGACATAATCGAGAGGTCACTTCTCGAACAAAATGCTGCACCGGCAACACTTTCACGACTATGAACGGCTACAGAGGCAACATGGCTCACTGATTCTGCACGGGACCCAACGAAGCGTCGAGTCCCTGCCACGCCCACCTGCTGCACCACGGCAAGCCAAACGACGCCCACGACAACACTTGCAGGTATCCCGCGACTTTCCTCACCTCGGTGTGAAGTTTGCACCGTGCACGTTCAGTCGTTATCGTCTTTGCACGTAACACTGAAGTACTCGTTACTTTTGTTACTGCGCGTCGTCATGTACAAAGAGACTGAAACATGACGTTAACGCTGAACAATGAACGCGCTCCTCTTTGTCGATAAATGAATGGGGCGCCATGTGACGTGGAGGGAACCGCAAATACAGAGGTGCCGGTTACCTATTTAGCGGCATCATACATCGCGGTTTAAAATAATTTTGCAATTCAAGCTTGAGTTCATACACTACTGGCCTTTAAAATTGCTACACCACGAAGATGACGCGCTACAGATGCGAAATTTAACCGACAGGAGGAAGATGCTGTGATATGCAAATGGTTAGCTTTTCAGAGCATTCACACAAGGTCGGTGCCGGTGGCGACACCTACAACGTGCTAACATGAGGAAAGTTTCCAACCGATTTCTCATACACAAACAGCAGTTGACCGGCGTTGCCTGGTGAAACGTTGTTGTGATGCCTCGTGTGAAGAGGACAAATGCGTACCATCACGTTTCCGCCCCTTATAATGAAATGTCGTGTGACGAGGGCCTCCCGTCGGGTAGACCGTTCGCTTGGTGCAAGTCTTTCGATTTGACGCCACTTCGGCGACTTGCGCGTCGATGGGGATGAATTGATGATGATTAGGACAACACAACACCCAGTCCCTGAGTGGAGAAAATCTCCGACGCAGCCGGGAATCGAACCCTGGCCCTTTGGATTGACAGTCTGTCGCGCTGACCACTCAGCTACCGGGGCGGACTCCGCCCCTTATAAAGTTTGGATTGTAGCCTATCGCGATTGCGGTTTATCGTATCGCGACATAGCTGCTCGCGTTGGTCGAGATCCAATGACTGTTAGCAGAATATGGACTCGCTGGGTTCAGGAAGGTAATATGGAACGCCGCGCTGGATCCCGACGGCCTCGTATCACTAGCAGTCGAGATGAAAGGTATCTTATCCGCATGGCTGTAACGGATCGTGCAGCCACGACTCGATCCCTGAGTCAACACATGGGAACGTTTGCAAGACAACAACCATCTTCACGAACAGTTCGACGACGTTTGCAGCAGCATGGACTATGAGCTCGGAGACCATTGGTGCGGTTACCCTTGACGCTGCATCACAGACAGGAGCGCCTGCGATGGTGTACTCAACGACGAACCTGGGTGCACGAATGGGAAAACCTCATTTTTTCGGATGAATCCAAACGAACCTGGACGCACGAATGGGAAAACGTCATTTTTTCGGGCGAATCCAGATTCTGTTTACAGCATCATGATCGTCGCATCCGTATTTGGCGACATCGCGGTGAACGCACATTGGAATCTTGTATTCGTCATCGCCATACTGGCGTATCAGCCGGCCTGAAGGTATAGGATGCCATTGGTTACACGTCTCGGTCACCTCTTGTTCGCAATGACGGCACTTTGAACAGTGGACGTTACATTTAAGATGTGTTACGACCCGTGGCTCTACCCTTTATTCGATCCCTGCGAAACCCTACATTTCAGCAGGATACTCCACGACCGCATGTTGCAGGCCCTGCACGGGCCATTCTGGATACAGAAAATGTTCGTCAGATATAACACTTTTATTTGTTTCCTCGCACTTCTTCGAGAAAAGCCTACAGTTTCATTCTGTTCTGTTCCATGACCATCGCACACACAATGAAGGAAAGCGCTAAATCACCGTTATTGTGAGCTCGTACAAATAGTACAATGAGTTCATAAAATAGTCTAATCTCTTTACTCACGGCAGATCTCAGTTTAATTTTGATAACAAACTGAAGCATTTGTAAAAACTGCACATAGGTCGAATAAGTGAAGTTTGCGACAGACGTGCTGCGCTCTACGGACACAGACTGGTGGGAGCAGTAGGCCTGCTGTGCTGTGGGAGACATTCTGCTGCGCTGCGTGGCACCTGTGGCAGTACTCCGGAGACAGCTGACAGCTGCGAACCGTTCCCAACGTCTTCCCCGACGACGATGTCATCTTTCAGCAGTATAACTGTCCGTGTTTCGGAGCCAGAACCGTTCTACAGTGGTTTGAGGAGCATTATAGGGGACTCACATTGACGTCTTGGCATCCAAACTCACCTGACGTTAATTCTATGGAACACATCTCGGTCGCTATCGAGCGTCATCACCGCATAAGCTAGTCAGCAGGCCATTGTTTACGCTAAGTGCGTAGACATCTGATGTCACATGCCTCCACAAACCTACCAACAAAATTTCGGATCCCTGACATACAGAATCGGTGACGCACTTCGTTCTAAAGACGGACAAACAAGCTATGAAGCAAGTAGTCATAATGTTCTGCCTCATCAGTGTATTTACATCATCGTCCTTTTCAAAAAATGGTTCAAATGGCTCTGAGCACTATGGGACTTAACATCGGAGGTCATCGGTCCCCTAGAACTTAGATATACTTAAACCTAACTAATCTAAGGATAACATACGCAGCTATGCCCGAGGCAGGATTCGAACCTGCGACCGTAGCGGTCGCGCTGTTCCAAACTGAAGCGCCTAGGACCGCTCAGCCACACCGACCGGCCGTCTTTTTCAGGTGCGACTAAGTATTTCATTTTCACTCCTGTGGAAGCTTTTTCCCTTTGTCTTCTTTCGAGCAGAACATACATATTGTTCACAACACTGATCTCCTCTCTTTTATGTAAATTTGTGCCGCTGGGGTCAGAGCCTTTGTTTATCTGCAACGCATTTGTATGTTCATCTGAAACATTTGATGGAGCTTGTATCTCTGTCTCATCTCACGTTCTTGCACATTAAGTGATAATGGATTCAACCTCTGTATTGTCTCTGGAATCAGCCACAATGAATGTCATAATACTGTCATCTATTTCTTCCGACTGAAACAGTCAAATATTGGAGAGAGATCTGCAACAAAATATTTCTTGTTCAGTCCGTCAAATGTATCAATACAGTGCTTGCAGCAAGTTTATTGACACATCTAAATTTCGTTGAATCCACATGGTAACAACGTGCTAGTCGTCGTTTTACATCATGTTATGATACAGAGCGTAACGGTTATGAGTACATATATTTCTATTGGCTATGTCTTCGTGTTGCTTAGTACCTCCAAATACATGTGGCAAGAGAAAGTCATTAAGGCTTACTTTCCCCTGAGCAGCAGGTCAGCTGCTGAAGGATGGACACATGGACGCAAAACAGTTATTCTATACTGAATGGCATAATCTACTTAGAAGGGCAGTTATGACCGTATAGGAAACATCAGGTCATATACTATCTGATATATTGTTGGATAACTGTTCGATGCAGGAAAGAAATCAGCCAACACAGTATAAAAATATCTGCACTTATACTACGTTCATAGTTCATATTTCCCTGCTTTTCCGTTCTGTAAAAAGAGTTAAAAACTCTCTTTTTTCCGACTAAAATGCTTTCTTTCCCTATAACTGTTAATTTTACAGCTGTGAAATATCTAATGATGCTTTATTATACAGTAGCAATCACAAAAATGATAGCACAACGTGGGAAATGAACTCCTGCTCATTTGGCAACCTCTCAAAGAAATATTTTCCCCTGGTAAATTCGGTAGCCAAATTGTGCGTTTCCTTCCACGATAACTACCGATTGACAACATTATGACGAATTATGATTGAGGAGTTGTTTCCTACATGTCTTGTTTGTGAAGTATTCGCAGTCGAAATAGGTCTAAAAGTTGCCAGTCCGCAGTTAGCGAGGAAAGAATCTCACCAATTTTTTCACCGACTTTATCGTGGAAAAAAAATTTGAGTAGAAACATTTTTCCCATGTTCGTTTAGTATTCGTATGATTTATATACCATAATAAAACAGCGGTAAAAATTGAATAGCTGTAGAAGTAGCAGTTTTCAAGAAAGAAAACGTTTTACTCAGAAAAAGAGGATTTTAGAGATATTTAGAAAACGGAAAAAAATTCCATTTCCAAAAATATTAAAGCCAGAGGGGTGAAATTTTAACTTAATGCACGTAACAATGCTGCCTAGCAACACTGTGTAAGACAGGAATTGATGTGCTGGTACTTTAGGGAGACATAAGGATTCAACGATATTTTCACCTGTCCTCATACTTGCTACAGTGGATGAAATGAACCAATTTTTTTTGTTCTCAAAGGTAAAGTAGTGGAAAATATTGACAGATGAAAGTATAATACATGAAATCAACAACTTTACTTACTGCCTTCTGTGCTGAAATGTATCCAGGAAAACGGATAATAAAGAACTCATTTCTCTGGTTTCGCTGAGACATTTGATACTGTTCGAAGCTTTCTTTCTCTTCTATTCCTCCACCATGAGTCGCTAATGCTTCTCCATGTTTTTCAAAATGTCACTTAGAATACTATGAAATGTAGGTTTATTAAAAGTGAAAGCACACTAGTTACGGTATAGTTTTTTCAGGTTCTTGGCGACAGGAAAATCTACAGTATTTCCTTTCCGAATCTCTGCGCCGGCCGGTGTGGCCGTGCGGTTCTAGGCGCTTCAGTCTGGAACCGCGTGACCGCTACGGTCGCAGGTTTGAATCCTTCCTCGGGCATGGATGTGTGTGATGTCCTTAGGTTAGTTAGGTTTAAGTAGTTCTAAGTTCTAGGGGACTGATGACCACAGTAGTTAAGTCCCATAGTGCTCAGAGCCAACCTAACAGCCGTTATGTCCACGTTTGGCAAGGCTAACAGAGGCGACGCGTCGTTCCATGCACGCAGTGAGGCCTTGAAGGTCACTGGCGCCAGTTGGCATCACACCTGCAAATCACCTAATTCCCCAGTTCTAGGGCGAGGCACAAAGAGGTCTGAGGCCACGTTCAGTCACACCCCAGATGTGTGTGATCGGGTTCAGATCTGGCAAGGTGAGAGGCCAGTACCTCAATTGTAACTCGGCGCTGTATTGTTCGAACCACTCCATTACACTCCAAGCCTTGTAAAATAGAGCATTATCTTGTTGAGAAACTCCACTGCCTTAGGGAAACATGATCGTCTGCAACCAGTGAACCATACACTATAGCCGTCATAGTGCCTTGTACAATCTCCACTGAACCTATGGAGCTTGCCTCCCTCCTGCATTGCAGGTGTTAACGAGCTGTTCCCCTGAAAGATGAAGGATTCGCGCCCTACCGTCGGCATGATGAAGGAAGTATCGGGATTCTTCAGACCATGGAACGCTCTGCCACTACGCCAATGCCCAGAGACAATGGTGATGTGCCCATTTCAGTCGTATTTGCCGATGGTGCGATGTTAACATGGCACATGCACGGGCTGTCGGCTGCGGAGACCCATCGTTAGGAGTGTTCGGTGCACTGTGTGTTCACACACACTTGTGCTCTACGCAGCATTAAACTCCGGTGTTAGTTCCGCCACAGTTGGCCGCCTGACTGGTTTTACGAGTATGCACAGTTTACAACATCCGACATGTGTAATGAGGGGTGGCCTCTGAACCCCACGTCCGTCTGGACGTGGTTTCGCCACGTGTTGAAGAGACTCACCACAGTAGTCCTCGAACACACAAAAAGACCTGCAGTTTCCGAAATGCTCGTGCCGCGCTTCCGGTCCATTACAATCCGGCCTCGATCGCACGCCTTCCCCGTTTTAAGCACTGACACCACACTCACTGCTTCTACACGCGCGTGTCTGACTGGCAGACATCCCTCGCCAGGTGAGGCTGATGTCGGCCGGACGGGCTTGTACCTCAGTAGGTGGGTGGTCTCAGTGTTCTGGCTGATCATTGTATGTGGAGTGAGTATTCGAAAGCGCACAACGAGAATTCCGTCTGCAACATGTCCTGCAGCTCAAGTGACGTGCCCATTTCACTTGTAGTTGCCAATGGTGTGATGTTAACATTGGCACATACGTGGGTTATCGGCTGCGGAGGCCCATCGTTAGAAGTGTTAGTCCATATACTGTTATAGATAGATCACGTTCATAACTACCGTAAAACTTTGTATACGTGCTTTAGAGAGATCTTAACAATTATACTTACATGGATATAGTTCTGCCAACACCAGCCATGACTTTCTTCTTCTGTGCGGATGCACACATATTCCCCGAACTCTTACGGGAATTGGAAAGAATGTCTTCCACAAGTAATGAGTGTGTTGGGGTGGGACACTACGAATGTAGTGTGTGGACATACAAGGTGAGAGTGTGGGTCTTGCGGGAGGCGTGCGCGAGATATTCCCTGCAGTCGTGCTATCCCCTGTGAGAGGGCTAGCTGCCCTCTGTAATAAAACAAACTGAGTTACTGGATCAACGACGAACTGAAACGGGTGTCTTGCGACGTCCGCCCTGAGCAAATGTAACTAACTAAAACGAACAAAATGAGAAAAAAAAGATGGATAGAGCGTCTGCTATGTAAGCACGAGACCCTGGGTTCGAGTCCCGGTCGGGGCACACACTTTCACCTGTCCCTTTTGATAAATATTAACGCCCGTTGGCAGCTGAAGGTATTAATGTAATTCTAATTTCGTTCATATCAATTTTATAGCAGAGACGAAAGTTCGCTTACAGATGTGAAGAGTAATACTATTTTTCGCCACAGAAACATAGCTCAGATTCCACTTCATTTACGAATTTTTAGTGACGTGATAAGAAGTGGCAGCTGAGAATATGTTTTAACTTTTTCTGTTGCACTTATTCATATTGTAGAACCTCTGTTCTAATTAATTATGTTACAATGACACTGCATATAAAACTGTCTCACGGGGAAATACTTAGATAAGCACAAAGGTTTGTAACCTGCATGAAATGGGGGAAATTGATGGGACCTTCATGTATAAGTTTTATGTGCATATTAACATAGCACCAGCACAAGCCTACAGCAAGCAAACGGGAAATTAAGTGGAAGGACTAGACGGATTGGGGTACGCATCAATCACCATTGTTCATTAAAACATACTTATTTAAGAAAAGTAACTAAAATCAGGTAGGTTAACAGGATTAGAAGCAACACTCTGAACGTCTAAAATTTAAGAAATTACACGCCTTAGTTTAGTGACAATTTAAACAAGACAATAGTTAAAGCAGTTCATAGATTTCAGACTCAAAATTTCCAAATTTACGAACCACAACTCGGAAACTGCTTCAATAAATGATCAAATAGATGGCTCTCTAGGACAAAGTAGTGGCATAACAGCTGCCTCGAGAAAACTAGGTATAATACAATACTCCCTCAAAGACATTTAGATATTTAATGAAGTAAACATTTTTTAGGGCTGCCTTCAGGCAGAGAGCGAGTTCCCTTAAATCTCGCAGTTAAGTAAAAAATGTAAATGTCGTGTGACTAGGGCCTCCCGTCGGGTAGACCATTCGCCAGGTGCAAGTCTTTCGATTTGACGCCACTCCAGTGACTTGCGCGTCGATAGGGATGAAATGATGATGATGAGGAGGACAACACAACACCCACTCCCTGAGCGGAGAAAATGTCCTACCCAGCCGGGAATCGAACCCCGGCCCTTATGATTAACATTCTGTCGCGCTGACCACCCAGCTAACGGGGGTGGACAGAAGTAATTAATAAGACAAGGAATGTGCACAAATTGATATAACTCCCTTCAGACAAACAGTGAAAATTCTCTTGAGGAAAAATACTTATGTGATTCAGTAAGCAAACGTGCATGCACAGCGGCTAAAGAACGCCATTAGAAACTTAGGAGAACCAATAATTAGTACTCAGAACCAACTTGTAGCAAAAGGTAAATATATTGCCACGTAGAAGAAGGTGTAATTAGATGAGTGGCGAACAGTAACTTCACGTAACGAAAGTTTATTCAGTACTTGCACATACAAGATCTTGGAGGCATAAAATGATTCTTGACATTTGTGAAATACTTTTAAAATGTACTCTGGCACTCTCGACAGTGCGACACATAGTGACGGACACTCCTAAAAAAACCAGGCCAGAAAAATGTCTTGAGGATTCTTTCGTATGTTTTAATAAATCCTAAATGTCTGGCCTCAGGTGTGTATTTCCAGACGTATCCAAGTTTTCTTGCAAAGTAATCCATTAACTACCTTAAACTTTCCTTTCACTTCCTCTTACCGATTTAAGGCAAGCATAATTTCACATATCTTGGCGTCCTTCTTCTGCTCATCCTAGAGATCCTGGAGTGCAGCGAGACAGTCGCTCTTATCATCAAAGTCTTGATGGTCTTGCACAGGGTTTCTTGAGAGACAGTCGGCATCTTGGTGTTTTCTTACACTTTTGTACACTATGATAACGCCATACTCTTGAAGACTGTTATGTCCGCACTATAATACAACAAATATTCCGTGATAACCAAATTTATTTGACCTTCTGTCACTCAAAACAAAACTTAAGTTCGACTACACAACACTTCGCTGGCTGTGGCGCCAAGGAGAAATCAGAGTCACTAGTAGGGAATACAAGTCCAAACCACTGCCAACCAGTCGATACCGACGCGTCGCAAGTTTCCAGCCAGGGAGGCCACAGTACGGTTCGGTCGTCGTGAATCCAGCAGCCGGGTAGTGACACAGTCATCGGCGAAGATGGAACTGGTTAAACGGGCTCAGGGAGCTCGCTTAAATCCGCAGGTCCGGCCAATCAGAGTGTCGGTAGATGGCGCCCTTATACGGTTGCTCACTCTGGTGGCGAGGGCAGCGCTGCCAGGGTAATCCGTATCGAGAGTGGCGCGTAGGCTGCCGCTAACCCCGCGACGACGCGTTCACTGGCGCCAGGTGTGGACACCGTGTGCGGCGCCAGCGGTCGTCGCTGTGTGCCGCGCGTGTTGTAGCACGCCGCTCCCAGCTGCGATTTGACAAAGACGTACTGCCCACCTGGCGAGTCTTCCTGTTGGACCCTTAAGGCGTAGAGGGTCAGTCGTCAGAGCTTTTCGTAGCACATCTAAAGAGTCTTGTTGAGCACCACCCCAGATAAATTTAGCATCAGCTTCTTACAACTCTTGGAGTGGACTGGCTTTGATACAAAAGTCTTTGATAAAAGAACATATTCCGAGGAAGGTTCTTACATCTCTAATACTTTCAGGAATAGGAAATTCCGTTATAGATCTCACCTTTTCTGGGTGTGCCCACACACCTTCGTTTGACACAAGGTGTCCAAGTACTTTTATTTCTTTTGCTCCAAAGAGACACTTTCGTGGATTAAGTTTCAGTCGGCCTTGTTAGAAATACTTAAGAATGGCCCTCAGTCTTTTTGTGTGTTCATCAAATGTCTCTGAGAACACTATAATGTCATCTAAATAGCAAAGACACATCGTCCAGTTCAGGTGACTTAGAAGATTATCCATCATCCGTTCAAAAGTTGCTGGTGCATTACACAACCTAACGGCATTACCTTAAACTCAAACAAGCCCTCATTGGTGATGAATGCAGTTTTCTCACCATCAGCCTTATCTGCTTCTATTTACCAGTATCCCGAGTACATTTTCATGGTTGAGAAAACCTTAACCCCTTTCAGACAATCTACTGTATCGTCAATTTGTGGAAGAAGGTAAACGTCCTTTTCAGTTATCTTATTAAACTTCCTGTAATCAACACAAAAACTCCAACTGCCATCCTTCTTCCTGATAAGAACCACTTGTGACGACCATGCGCTCTGCGAATGCTGAATGATGTCATTCTTCATCATTTTCTCTACCTCGTCACGAATTATTCGACGTTCCGTTGCTGACACACGGTATGCTCACTGGCTTATTGGTTGATGGTCTCCAGTACTAATCCGATGCCTCCCCGTCGATTTGTCTAATGTGCTCTTCACCTGTGGATTTAAGCACTCAGAGAACTCTTGAAGAATGGCAGTTAGCTTATTCTGCTCTTCCTTAGTGAGACCTGGTGATAGTGAGCTATAAGATCTTTCAGTGGTAGCGCTAATATCGGCCACAGACCCGGCATGGGAGGTTTCTATGAGGCTCAGCTGTTCTGCAATTAACGGCTGAGCGTTTGCTACGCACCTGCGTTTTGGAAGGATCTGCGGTTCTTGGCGACAGTTAACTATCCACTATTCACCGAATCCGTTCTTAAACGACAGAGGCTGGGATGACCAAGTTATTCTTCAATGGTATGCTTCTCTTACATTCCGCTACAAGATCAATGGGTTGATGCATGGCGTGACACATGATAGCTACCTTTCTTGTGCTGACTACAGGAATGATCACTTCATCCAGCACACATAGTCTTCCCACTCTCGGATGGATATCTTCCTGTCCACAGTATCTCATCTCGTGTAGCATATTCGTCGAGCGACCACAAACTATAATTGCCTGGGAGGCTTTCAAAAAGTCCCATCTGAGAATGGCGTCATGGCTACTGTTAAGACGATGAATTATAAGGGTTATGCATAGCCACTTATACTCACACGAATGGTACATCTTCCTGTATGTTTTACATATTTCCCATTAGCCACCTTCAACAGAGATGTTTCCTTGTCGACGAATAAGTTTCCTGCAACTGGCGACGGTAGGCGCCCTTCTCCGAACTGACTGAATATGATGCGCCAGAGTCCACAAGAGCTTGGGCTGGTCGACCATCCATGAGGGTATCGAAGTAGTTGCCTATCATTTTCGTAGTGATCGACGGCGGAGGATTTTTCTCTTCGGTGGCCTCACCTCCAAGGAAGGTCGCACCCTTTAGTTTTCCAGGTTGCGGTGGCTAGGTGATCGGCTGGAATTTCGAAACGGCGCTGGAGGCCTTGATCGAAGTGTTCATCTTCGTCGTCCCGGAGTTGGCGTAGGGAAAAATCGGTCTGCAGTCTTCTGGCGCGGGCGTCATCAAACATCCGCCGTCTTTCTCGACAACAGCGCACCATATGTCCCGGTCGTCCGCAGTGGAAACACACTGGTTGGTTATCCTCGGTCCTCCAGACTCCCCGTCTTCCTTGGTGCCCAAACTGGTTGCTCATGCGGCATTTTAGGAACTTAACTCCGCCTGGGTCTTTACCTTTTCACCCTTTTTTCAACGTGTGTTCCACTTCCTTCATTATGACCTTTTGAAGTGCCTCCGTTTTTTTCCCGCCGTGAAATCCAGCAGCCTTCTGAACTTCCTCTTTCACTATCTGACGAAGAACACTTGTGAAATCAGTTTCTTCTTCCATTACAGACATCGATACGACGTTTGGAAGCCGTTCAAACTTCTTCCGTGTAATTCTTTTTTGTAGCATTGTCTCGATATACTAGCACCATTTTGTAAAGTCGTCTGCTGTCGAAACCTCCTTCAGGAGTAGGGCTTGATACATGTCCTCAGCAACACCCTTCATGAGATGTGCATCCTTATCTTCCTCCTTCAATCTGGGAGCCGCTGTTTTATACAGCGCCAAGACGTCTTTAATGTAGGATGCTGTAGTTTTTCCTGCATGCTGTGCCCTGCACTTTAATTTATCTTCAGCCTTGCATTTCTATCACTGTATGTCGCCGAAATACTTGCGGAGTTCGGACTGGAATACTGCCCAGCTTGTGAACTTCTCCTCGTTGTTCTCATACCATTGCTTGGCAGTGCCCTCCAAGTAGAAAAATACGTTAGCCAAACACACGGTGTCATCCCATTTGTTAAATTTGGCTATGCGTTCAGCCACTTGTTTGGGTCTTGGCCATTGTCATCAGAGAACGCGGAAGGATGTCCCATGTAGTTGCACACAGTTGCTGTCACCGTAACGTCTTCTTCTGTCGCCGATATATTGCGATCTATTGTATATGGCTCTAGGGTTTCTCGCCACGTAATCGGCGGCTCTGCCACGGCCTGCTGGGAGCCACAGTGTCGTCGATAATGTGCGCTATCACAAGTTGCAATACCACCGGAATAATATCACGTGGAGGAAGGTGTGATCAGATGAGTGGCGAACACTAGCTTAACGAAGGTTTACTTAGTACTTGCACATACAAGAGCGCGGAGCGAACTGCCTCTGGCCGGGACACATACGGTGTGTAAACAGTTATACAACATTCAAGTACAGTTATTCTTGACATTTGTGTATACTTCTAGAATGTACTCGAACCGAATATAGCAATTAAAATTGTACAGTTCACGACCCTCCGTACAACAGTCTAGTATCATAACGACTGCACCACGCTGAGTGTGCTACTCAGCTTCTTCTGGGACGATATTAATAAATGAATAAACGAAAGGTGAGAATATAACACCCCATGAAAACATTTAAATAACAAACAGCTGAACAATTAAATCTAGTAAGCTGTAACTAGCCCCGAGACAGGCAACAAATTTCCTTTACTCTTCAGTCCACAATTGGCTAGTGAATGAACATATAAGCAACCTTCAGGGCATAGCAATATTTAATAGTTTCACATCATCATGCCTTTCCCACCCTTTAACCCCAAATGTGTCAGTTAGTTATCAACGGCGTTCTACGTTTTCACAAGTCCTGGCGAAGTCTCAGTACGACACGTGCGACTGGTACACAACCGACCAACATGCGGCCATTCTAGCGGGGCTCGACGCTGTGTCCAACAAGAGCACTTCACTCAGCCTAGAGCCGAACGTCAAACTGTACGCAACTTCAGTACTAATTTCAAACAGTAGTTTACGTGCCCCAGCGGCGGACGGCAGCGGTGCATCCCATGAGGCCGATGCACAGAGGCGACGCTAGCAGCCACAGCACGACGGGCAAGCCCAGGGCCCCGGTCCGAGGCAGTCAGAGCGTGCCACGGCAGCAGGAAAACCAGACTGAGGGAGCGTCTCAGCTGCACTGTCATTCGCACTCAGTACAACCCCGTGACCACAGTGCCTGAGCAGATCAACACGCATCTCAGACGACCTCCTTCATAAACTGGTCTAAGGCTAAACACAGTCGCACTTAAAACAATGTACTGGACTACCAAATCATCGACTCCACTGCTGAAAATGGGAAACTGAATTTCGATAACAGTGTCCCCGGTTGCTACACGTTAACGTATCCCGTTTCCGAGGCAACGGCACAAGTTATTAAGTCGCGAAAGACGACTCAAATCAGGCACTTCATCGGGTCGGAAAGCTCGTTGCATAACGTGGCTTCCATGGGGAAGAAGCAGCAGCAAATAGCCAAGACGACGCCTGTGTTCCGTCTTTTGATAACATTCGTGCCCACAACAACTAAACAGACAAAACGGTCAGTGGGCTACCAGTGACTCCACGGCAAGTAGGGCCCGCGGGCCGTGCGCGACCCGTCCTGCGGTCCGGCTTCCAGACACTGGCCACCCGCTGCCGCCCCTCGCCACCCCCCCCCCCCCCCACCCCTCCTTCCACCACGGCGACAAGTGACACACACATGCCAGGGGCGAGGAATGGAAATTCAAAGAGCGAGCTCACCAGTACGCATACACATACAGAGACGCTTGCAAATTTATCTGGTGTGTGCTGGTAGATAGGACAGCTTGGCTGTGGAAGTGGAAGGGTAACCCACAACATAGACAGACAACAGTATTCACAATTGCAACCGCCCAAGCTTTAATGATCTTCCAGCAATAAAGGCTCTTAACAAATCTCAACTAAGCAAGCCCATTAACTTGGTTACAAACATATCTTTAACCTTCAACAGGTGAATAACCCCAATAAAGAATTACCAATCAATAAAACGTAGATAAAGAACTGCTTTAGTCGAATTCTTAAATTATGTAAAATCATGAAACCTAAGTTACAAGTTTTATGTTAAGCTTCAACAGGTGAATATCCTCAATAAAGAATTCTCATTTAAATAAAACATAGATAGGAAAATGCCTTACCAAAATGCTGGAATTGTGTAAAATCATGAAAATCTTAGTTACAAACTACTTAGGAATTTACAGCAGGTTAAACAAGTTTGATCTGTTTAACCAGAAGGTAACTGCCAAGTCCAAGCGACCGAAGCCACTCAGAGCGGACGACCGCCCCAACGCTGGCCATCGGCCGATATCGACACGGCCCTGTGGCCACCGTGCTGAAGCAGACTAACGTTTCGGTAAGCGACCGACAGCAACACAGGGGTAACAGTGACTGAAAGTCGGCGTACCCTGAAGCGGGAGCAGGCACAGCTGATCAGCGGCCATACAACCGCGAGCAAACAAATCTCACGCCGCCTGTACTAACGCGGGAAATGACAGCGAGCGACAAGACGCCACGCGCAAAGCAGCCGCCGTGCCTACCCCTCGACCACAGAATGTGCCCTGTCTCCTTGTCTATGGTAATACAATTTATAGCACACAAGAAACGATTTGATAATGGCATTAGTTCAACGCAAGATCAGTTAACAGTTAGGTCCAATAAAGATTTACCAACGGATTTACCTTCAAAAAACTTCCGGACCTCAGGCGGAAATTAGTAAACTTGGCATAAGTTTTCACCAGACCGATAAACAAGAAATCAAATTAAACAGTTGCCAAAAAAACACTCAAGATACGCAAGCCCTTCAAGATCTTGCTATCTTACAGTTATCATTAACGGCGAAACATACACAAATGAATGACAAGAAATTCACCATTGAAAGCAAAACAACACACCACAAAGCTTAAATTAATTAATCTGCAGACGAGCCAGTCACTGAAAGCTCAGTTCCACAAGATTAGGACTAACCTCACTCGGCAGCAATATATTTGTGTGCGTGGTAACTAGGTTGTTCAAACAGGACTCCAAATCCCAAAACAACAGGTCACACGTTAGCTGTCTTGTTCTCTGATACTAGGCACCACCGGGTTAAGACAATCGCGACAAAAAATCTCTGAAATTACAGCTGCTTGCAGCAAAACAAATGAGTCAGGGTGCATGAACGTAAAGCACAAGCCACTGTTCCAGCCGGGGCGTAACCTTTTCAGTGCACATACGGACAGAACAACACACGTGGGCATAAAGGGAGCAGCAGACGCGTACGAAGCAAACTATACTGCGCCAGAATACGACCCACGTCACGTCCACAAACCGGAGCACTGCTCCCGGAGCTGGTGTCTGCTCGCTGGACTGCCGCACCTCTGTGTCCCCCGGAAGGCGATCCTGACTGCCGCCTCGCTCAACGCTCCCTTCTCGGCCGTGCACAACAACTCTTCTCTTGTCGCCTCAGAGTACGGCCGCAGTGTCCATTCTCCCCTGCTTTCCGCCCCAGACTCCGTACTCGCACTCACTCGCTCGTTAGGACCCGCTCCGACAGGAGGCGCTCGCGATCGCACATAGTGCCAACCTCAACCAGAGGAGTAATCGGTAGCGCCTCGCGCCCGAGAGCCGCGTCACGGATCATGGCACTTGAGTCATAAACACATGCCCATAAAGTCGCAGAAATGTCCTCCACAGTACAAGATTTTATAGTTCCGTGTGTCGATATTCTTCAACACATAAAGTGCCTCTAATCTGTGCGACATTTACAATTTTCCATTTGTTGTACATATCTATGAAAAGTAACTGGTCTTCCTTTCACACACTTCTCTTTACATCCATGGCAACGAAATTGTTCCACCATTACTATTACTGAAGCTCAAACGTGCAGAAACGTACTTAAAACAAGATGAATACATGTAATATTCACGTTTGCTACAACCGCAAATTTTTGGAAATTCAGTTCTTAAGGCGGTGAAGCGTTTTATGAAAAAATTTCATTGCGAAAGCATTTTTAAAGCTAAATCTTTGAAAATTAATGTGTGGCTTCTCGGCTAGAGAACGAAAAATGCGAATTTCACTGCTTTTGGAAATTGAACCCCGAACGGGGTGAAACAGGGTCAGAGTGAGTCACTATGACCCTTTTTCACCCCCTTCGAGATTCAGTTTCCAAAAGCAGTGAAACTCGCATTTTTCATTCTAATGAGTGACTGACTCACTCATCACATCCCAGACAAAACCGCCAAGGATAGAAACCTGAAGTTTGGAGAGGGCGTGGATCTTATACCGTAGGCATCGTTTAAGGGTTTGTCGGTAATTCCACACCTCACACGGTGAAATAGGCGATGAAAAGTTTTTTGAAAGTATGTCTCTATTAAGAGAATTTGAAGCTAGAACTATGGAAACTGCTTTCGTCTTTCTCAGTAGTAAAATAAAAAATACGTGTTTCAGCTTTTTTGGAAATTCAGCAGGTAAGGGAGTGCCATATGGGACGAAAATTTCTAGGAATATATTTCGTTACATTCAATGAAATTTTGAAGTTAAATTTATGAATACTGGTATTTCACTTCTCGGTTCGATATAAAGAACTATTTGTTAGTGGATGAAAGTTGTTGTGGAAACATCTCGATAAGAACGCAAAAGACATTATTAACAATAATTTCGGACTCCAACTACTATAATCACTTTTTGGTCAGAAGTACATTCCGAAAAGACCATGCTTGTGTGGCCTTAATCAGCGTGGGAAGGTTAAAAGGCATTGCAGTTTGTGAACAACATAGAAATTCTATTAACTAACAGCAAAAAGTCCCCTCAGGCCATAGGGACTACGCGAGCGAAGCAGCATGCGCTAAGCTACTTGCCTGCACCGTGCAGTATTTCCTCTGTTTCCGTACACTCATTTGGCGTTGCTACTTTCAGACAGGCAACCATCTGAGATAAGGAACAGTGGTCCGGATGTGATTAAGCAGAAAGACACGAAGCCAGAGGTGTTGTATGACAGCAGGGCGTTGTGACCGAATGGCTCTAGGCGCGGAATCGAGCGACCGCTACGGTCGCAGGTATGAATCCTGCCTAGGGCATGGATGTGTGTGATGTCCTTGGGTTAGTTAAGTTTAAGTCGTTCTAAGGTCTAGGGGCCGATGACCTCACATGTTAAGTCCCATAGTGCTCAGAGCCATTTGAACCATTTTGTTGTATGACATCGCCATTACAACTATGAATGGTTGTTCCTACAGTTTGATAAACTAACTTATTTCCTACGTAGTCCGCCCGCGGTAGCTGAGTGGTCAGCGCGACAGAATGTCAGTGCTAAGGGCCCGAGTTCGACTCCCGGCTGGGTCGGAGATTTTCTTCACTCAGGGACTGGGTGTTGTGTTGTCCTGATCATCATCATTTCATCGACGCGCAAGTCGCCGAAGTGGCGTCAAATTGAAAGACTTGCACCCGGCGTACGGTCAACCCGATGGGAGGCCCTAGTCACACGAAAAAAAGAAAAAAAAAGAAAAATTACCTACGTAGTTACTAACATTGTAGGCGAGGCGAATATGAGCAACGTGTAGCCGATATCATAGTAGGTGGGGGAGACGAACGTCCACCGATCCACTACTGAAAGCTTCATCTTAACCCATCCATTTCTTTCATACTCACTGAAGCCACAAACCATTCTTCGCAGCTTAACAGTCTGGTATTACTTTGAAGAAAGGGCCGATTTTCTAAGGAGTACTGTGGACATTTGTGCAACGAGTTCACTCCTGCATAGCAGCTGGGGAATTTCACATACGACACTTGTTGCAAATGCAGCAATGTAGTTCAGTCGAAGAATAACTAAAGCGCGTCAATCTCGATTTGCTTCACACAAATGTTAAATTGTAAATTTGTCTCATTTTCGCCTAAAATATTCCGTATTTTGTTCCCTAAGCAAACATTTCATTACTTATTATCAAGAAAAATATACTGATTGCATAAGATACCTCCAGGTTATTTTAGGGTGACGTAGTTTCCTGCGAAGTTTCGGTGATCCTAATTACATTAATCAAATGTAATGGATGAGAATATGTAGAAATTTCACAGGAGAGGTCTGTTAAGTGCTGTAGACTGGATGTGAGACAACTTTGTTTCTCAAATGGCGTATTTTATTTTGACCCAAGTTTATAGTTATTCTTCTTGCTGGAGAGTATTCTCTTGTGTTACATTAATGTTATAATGAAACCTATACTATACTTTGTATACTTTACCATACTTTTCCTTTTAGAATCATTCAATTAAAATTACTTTGCGTCAACCCTATGAAAGAACTTACGTTTAATAAAAGAATAGAATAAATAAATAAATTGACAGTACTGGTTAATTAACTGTATTAATTGCACCTGCAGCTGTAGTGTTAGAGGTGAAGAATCGAACTTTTTATCCAAAGGACCCTTTACGTGGAACAATTACGGAAAGAGTAAACACCATTAGCATTGGAAGAAGTACGTTTCGACTTCGTAACTGTGCAACTTCTAGACGAAAGTGATGCAAACTTAAGAAGCTTGTGGCTCACTGTACTTTCTTTTTGTACCACGACCAGTTTATAAACGAGCAGTCTAATAAGATCTGCGTAACTCATTCGAGACTCGTAATCCTTCCATGCAGAGTTCTATACGAGATTTATTATTTCTCCTCGACGAAGCTACTAATTTGGCTCACACCCAATATTTGCATAAATAGTGATGTAGGAAAATTAAAAGAGAAGTGTTGTACTTTTACTTTCGGTCTTCAGTAAATGCAAGAACCAAAAGAAGCGTCAACTACAGCTCTTAAAATATGAGAACTCAGAGCGTTTAGCAATATTTATTCGCCGTAGAATGTATGAAAGTATTATGATATCTGATTCCTTATCCTTACTTCAATATTTAATTTTAAAATAAAAAATCACAACACCAAAGATTGATTAATGTAGAGTAATGAAATTTCGGGAATATATTTGCCTAGGTAACTTATTTAAGTGATTAACATTGAAAGATCACAGGTTAATGTAATAGCGAGATAAGCCATCCTAATTTTGAAATGCTAGTACATTAATATCCGGTGTAACCACTAGACTCTTGAATTCAAGTATGCAAACGTGCATGCACTGTGTTGTACAGGTGCTGGATGTCAATTTGTGGGTTAGAGCTCTATGCCCGTTGCACTTGGTGGGTCAGTACAGGGACGGTTAGCGTTGATTGTGAGTGACGCTGGAGTTGCTGTCTAATGGGGTCCCACATGGCTGGAGACAGGTCTGGTGATCTGGGAGCCCGAGGCAACGCGCCGCCACTCGTTACAACAGTGTGGGCGAGCGTTATTATGTTGGAAATCACCCCCTTCAATTCTGTTCACGAATGGCAGCACAAAGAGTCAAATCACCAGATTACCGTGCAGATTTTCAGTGACGCTGCATGGGATATCCGAGATAGTGCTCCTGCTGTCATAGGAAATCGCGACTCAGGTGTAGGTTCAATGTGCCTAGAGCGCAGACGAATTGTTTGCAGATCCTCAACTGGCACCGATGCAGGACCAGTTGTCATCAGAAAACACGACAGGCATCCACCCTCCCCTCCATTGAGCCATTGAGCTCTCGTTTGACACCACTGACGTTGCAGATGGCGTTGGTTTGGGATCAGCGGAGTGCAGCTTCAGGGTCGTGGCTCGGAGCTATTCTTGAACTAACTGATTTGTAACACTTCGTTGTGGACATAGAGGAGGAGAACCTTACTACCAAAGAATCAATATGGGATGAAACCCTGGAGGCTGTGGTTGAAATAGGAGCAGTAACCGTGTGGCAAACGGAAGTAACGGATAGAATCGGGATAGAATGAGATTTTCACTCTGCAGCGGAGTGTGCGCTGATATGAATCTTCGTGGCAGATTAAAACTGTGTGCCGGACCGAGACTCGAACTCGGGACCTTTGCCTTTCGTGGGCAAGTGCTCTACCAACTGAGCTACCCAAGCACGACTCACGCCTCGTCCTCACAGCTTTACTTCTAGCCCGTCTTCGAGTTCGGGACTCGGTCCGGCACACAGTTTTAATCTGCCAGGAAGTTTCAGAATAGAGATAGTTTGCAAAAATCAGGACGAAATGCTTGGGCAATTCTATGCCAGATTTAATGCACTACAGAGCAACCGCAATCAGCACTATGATGGAGTCACAGCTGATAGTACCGTAATCGAAGGTACAGCGGCGGAGGTTTCCAAATCATCATCATCATCATCATCGTCATCAGCCAATTGAATCATCAAATGATGTGGTCTCTTCGAGTCGTGGATTCAGGTAGGCTTTCAGTAGTCTTCTGCAAGTGGGACGGTCTTGGGCAGTTCTCTGCCAGGTGTTACCAGCGATCTCCCTGATGTCTTTGTCCCACCTGTCTGGTGGTCTTCCTCTAGGCCTCCGGTGCTCTCTCGGACTCCACTCCAGTACTAGCTTCGTCCATCTGTTGTCTTTTCTTCTTGCAACGTGGCCAGCCCACTGCCATTTCAAGGAGTCTATTGTCTCTAAGATGTCCTTAACCTTCGTCACAGAACGGAAGTCATCTGCCCTTTTCCTATCATTTCTTGTATAGCCCAGCATTGATCTCTCCATGCCTCTCTGTGCTGTCCTAAGTTTCCATTTTGTAAATGAGTTCAGTGCCCATGTCTCGCAGCCATACGTCATCACAGCAAGAATGCATTGATCAAATAGTGCTTTCTTCAGATTTACTGGCATTTTTTATCTGAATACTGTTGAATTCTTCCCAAATGCTTGCCAGCCAAGATTGATGCGTCAATAGATTTCTGGCCTTATGTCTCCCTTCATACTTATAATCTGACCAAGGTAGACATATTCACTGACCTCTTCTAATAGACTGTCCTTGACTTTCACATCTCCAGCTGGGACCCATTTGTTGGAAATTACTTTTGTTTTGGAATGGTTCATGTTCAAGCCAACCAGCTGACATTCCAGTGCAAGATCTGCAACTAAGTTTTGGAGCTCAGCGAAGTCTTTGGCTAGTAAGGCAATATCATCAGCGAATCTCAAGTTGGTAAGCCTTCTTCCATTAATTCTAATTCCCTTACCTTCCCAGCTCAGCTTTGACGTAGCCAATACAGAAGAGAACAGCTTTGGGGAGATGGAATCGCCTTGCTTGACACCCCTCAAGATGCGGAATTCTTGAGATGATTCGCCGATGTTAACATAAGCTGAAGAGTTCTCGTAGATTTTCCTGAGCACTTCAATGTAGGCTGCTCCCTCTCCTTGCTGACTCGAAACTTGGAGGACAGCTACATGGCTAACGGAGTCAAATGCCTTTTCAAAGTCAACAAAGGCAATGCAGAGAGGCAGTTGGTATTCATTCGCTCTGCTTATCACTTCACTAGCGGTCAGAATGTGGTCAATCGTGCTAAAATTGCTTCGGAATCCTGCTTGTTCCAAATAGTAAGGAAAAGTTTTGGAGAACGTTTAGTGAGCGGGTCTCGCAATAGGAAGTGGCACTACGAAAGTGGGAGGACGATCTCTACCGGGTTTCCGACCTACCTGAGGTGCTTATGACCGCAGTCGAACGAGTATCTCTACAGCGTGATCGGAATTTCAGTCGTACGGACATAGAGGCAACCAGTAACGAAAACTTGCGGGAGTGGATTGTTACGGTCCCACGCGGGACGTACTTTTCATTCAATACCCAGGGCGGGTTTGATGAGATGGAAGGGTACGCTAGTGTACCCCATTTCATTTCCGTCATCTTGTATTCTGGTTACCCACATTCAGAAAGGGAGCAACACCACGCCCTCGGCCCACTCTCATGGGGACAGTGGCTTAAAAAAACAGTCTGTCTGTAGCCACTTACGAGAAGAGACAAGCTCGTGTGCATTTGACTTACGCGGAATTGAATTTCATACGAACAGTTTCGCGGCTCATTCCTTGCTTAGTGAGCCGTGCGTGGGTCGTGTTCCCGCCATCATGTATTTTACACCATTTTTAACGTACTTCCACCTCACTACGTTAATTTAAATAACTACTGTCACTGAGTTGCTGCTTTGCCTGACTGTGACCGGCGCTAGCAGTGCGTATCGATATACCCCCTCTCGTAGTATCTTCGCTCGACTGCTATTACTTCCCGGTCGTTGTCTGTCGTAAGGGAGTTCGGGTCGTGAGTTCGGGCTGCCAGTCAGTTGGACTGTGCCAGGAGTGCAGTTCGGACCTGCCAGTCGGGGAGTTGGAACGTGGCACTAGTTCAGTCAGCTTGTAGCAGCAGTGAGGCCGCATGTGCATGGCTCGCCCGACCGCTGCCGCCACACATCACTTGAGCCGGGGATTGGCTTGCCGATCGCTTGTGGGATGGCTCTGTGTGTGTATCGACTCCCAATCGGTCTTCGTGACTGCACAGCCACTGCTCAGTGTCGTTCAAGTCTTCATCCAAGTGTCTGTCAAACTGTGTGTGTAGTTGGTGTCATTTCCACTGACAACGTGTGTTAAATGTTGTCGGCGCACTGGCAGTGAGTCTGTCGGTTGCTGCAGAGGGAAGTTATCTCTGCGCAGTGCAGTCGGCTGGGTCCGCTGGCAGTCCCTGCGCAGTGTCGGAGCGTGTGTGGAGCTGTCCGATCGCTATGAGCTTCGTGGTTCACCGACCCAGGGCGTCAAAGTTGAGTAGGGGTTTCAAGTATCCAAACCACGTCCATTCATGTTGTGAGGTTCGTTTCGGTGGTTCACTGTTGGGGAGGTTTTCTTGTGAGCAACACCGAGTGTTTCTATTGCTGAAATTTAGTCGCCATGCGGTGCAATTAACTATATTGGTTGACTACAATTCGAGTGCACCAACGGAATTTTCTGGCCGTTAGTGTGCCGGTTACATGCCCTGGCTACTAACATAATTTCAGGCAGCGTCCTTTCCTCACCTGTTGTTTCTGTCCAACATGGTGTGTAGTTTTGATAGCTAATACATTTTTCATTGTGGATAATCACGTTCGTAACCTTTTGTGTTTGAGTTCTCATCTACTGATTGGTGGAAAGCAAGTCGTTGTGTCGTTCGGTCCGTGGCTGTCCCCTGGTTGGGTTCCGATAGATCAAGTGTAGTTCGGCTCATCACCTGTCTCACCTAAGTGAAAGAGGGCAGACCGACCTCCCTGGAGGCTTCTGAATGCCGTTGTTTTTTTTTACTGTCCTTCTCACTGGTGTTTAATTGTCTGTTTATAATCAATCATAGCCAATGATTTAAAAAATCTAGTTTTTTGCTGAATTTTATGTCGGCAGACTACTATTGCTGGGTGAAATAAGGAAGACTGCGAGTTGTTGTTCGCACTGCTGCAGTGACTTGGCTGTGATCGTAAGGCGCAGGAGCGTGGACAAGGAGCAGCGCTGGCTGCTGCCCCGCCCTCACGCAGTTTAGGAATGATGATGGCAGAAACAACGGACATCTTTACTGCAATAATGGGTGAGGTGATAGGAGAAATTACCCCCACGCACCCATCACAATCGTGGATGGATGCATGATCGCCGGTACTCGAGTCCGAATTTTGATGACCGGAGCAGGTTTGGAGGTGACGCGCGACCTCCGAACGAGGTTACGCCACTGTGACTAATTAAGATTCGTGGCCCGCATCCATGTGGTAACGAAAGTAGTGAATAAGGAACTGTGAACAGATCATTACTAACAAGGGGAGTAGCTAATAATCTGCACGTGCTTGCTTCAGATGTGACAGGAACGGAGGTTGCGAATATAGGTTTCGAGGTTACGTTAGAACAGGTAAATGAGGCTGGAGAAGAGTGTCGACCAATAGTGCGTAAAAGCCGGGACTTGGCGGTGTCCTATCAACCATCATCAGAAGACGATAGGGTCAAATATAATCACTGGGGGGAAGAATCGAGCGTAGGGTCGGAATTAGGAGATGCCGTGGCGACAATTTTCCGAAGCGATGAGTCGATTGCAAAGGTATCATCGGCTTTGTATGTACAGTTCGAAATTGTTAGAGAGATACTTTTAGAAGAGGATGAGGTGACTGTACCCACCGTAAGTTCAATGTGTGCTGGACACAGGGTGTCAAGCGTCAGTTATCAGAGTGGTCGTTCTCCAGGAATGTACTGAGAGGGAGGTGTCGCCTACTTTGTCAATGATAAGACGAGAGTAGTCGTGGCTCTACTTAGGAGAATCCTATAGGTAACTGAGCCGATGCAGAATAACGTTACATGCCTTACGCAATATTTTTTTTCTGTGTGTCTGTACTCACGATGGAAACAATAGTAGAAGTAGACTTGTTAGATGATGATGTCTTTGTGTATGTATGGGGGAGATGTGTTCCATAATTTTAACGAGTGTGTAGATGAGGATAGAAAAGAGGGTGATTTTCTAGGGTTACTATTTCATACCGACAAGCACCCTGTAAGTGAAGTGTGTATAAATCATTATTCAACGAATCTGCCTCTAGTTCGGGGAATCAACGAGAAGAGTTTAGAAGAGATGATGATCGAGAAAATGTGTCACATATCTGACTCTGGTGAGTTAATACTAAATACATATTAGTAAATACTAAACACTAAATACTAAATACATATAGGTACGTTTTCTAGGAAGCACCAGTAACTAAAAAGGATTTTGTGTATGAGTTAAAAATTAAAGAACAGGATGAGTTATTCTTGAGGCCGTACCAAAACCGTGGCTGTATTGAGAGCAAAACTAAATTCTCTAACTCTTCTGTTGAAAACTTTGTGCAATTGTCCGGAATTTAAAAAAAAAAAAAAAAAAAAAAAAAACAAATTGGGCCAAGTAGTTAAACAATTAAAAGTTTTACGAAAGTTCTCTAGATGTTCTGGAAGACTACTGCAGATACACGTCTGCGACATGTTTTATTAGATTCACGAGACCAATAACATCTAACTAAATGCAAATCGTGCTTTACTTTGACCTCGTACAGTTTTGCGGTGGCTTCACATTAGCGAAGTTGCTAAATTTCAGGCAAAATCTTTTATTAGCCGTAACTCCGTAACTAAACAATTGCGGGCCTATGTTTATCTGAACTTTAATCTTTAGTTTTACTTTTAGAATAAAAAAATAACATTTGCATGTCATCGTGAATCACCCCGTGTATCAAATGGCGAAACCAACTACTCGCCCAGTTATTCCAGATTTTACGAGTTCTTACGAAGGAATTTGCTCGTATGGTCCTTTACTGATCCTTCCCCCGAACAAAAAAGGATGTTCAGTATGTTTTCAAAGCAGCTGAGCCAGTGTAAGAATTCGTCATTGTTAAGCCGCGGTGAAGCACGGACGGACGCGCCCTCTTGACCACGCTCCCTAGACATTTTGTGCTGGGTGGTGGGCAAGTGGAGATCACTTTCCTTCTAGCATACGGCAAGCGGAACCTGAAAAATTTAACCAGTGTATATCGCATGTTACCATGCTGTATCAAACTCGTCAGCCCCTACGCTTCGAGAACTGGATAATCTCCATTGTATTTACTGTTGGAAGCAGCACGGAACATGGGATGTCTTCCTCAAAGATTTTGGAAGCATCCTGAGTGAGTTACCTAACAGGTCCACTGGACTGGCCCCACTCTTACATCTGAAAAACAGAACACTTCCCAACGAATCGGGGAACTGGTTAGGTATCCATCCACTAAATAAATGAGGCACAAGGACGTTGCCGAACTTGCTATCGCAAACATCTGCAATGAAGCTGAGAAAAGAAAGTGCCGGTAAAAGAGGACCATTGTGGAGAAGGAAGGATCCGGTAGTCGGTCAGCAGGTCTTGTTGGTGAAGGCTCGCAGGTTGTCAAAGAACCAAAAGTTTTCGTCTAAAACGTTTTCCAGTGTTTATAATCGGCCATTCCAGGTATGTGGGGTCGTAGCTCAATATATGCGGCAGAACGAGAAACCCTACGATCAAAGCGATCAAAAGCAGCACAGCGCAGCACATACCGCACATAAAGTTGTACGTAAAGAGCCGGCAGGCGTAGGTGTCGAGACATTTCATTTTGTGTGACTTCTAAATTTATTTTTTGAATCAGCGTTGGTATTTCTCTTAGTGATGATTTGTGCGATACTTTTTTTTAGGGTTGTTCTTGTCGCAGCGATTTCTTTACTTGTATCATGCGGATTTGCTGTTGATTAGAATTTCTTCACAATTCACTGATGTGTCATCCTTATTACTATGAGGGTAAGTGTAGCTGGTTGATTAGAGACCTTTTTTATGAACGACAGTGAAAAATGAAAGTCTTTTGTGTAGCGCGATGTCTTACAGCATGTTTCAGAATGAAACTTCCTGGCAGATCAAAACTATGTGCCCGACCGAGACTCGAACTCGGGACCTTTGCCTTTCGCGGGCAAGTGCTCTACCATCTGAGCTACCGAAGCACGACTCACGCCCGGTCCTCACAGCTTTACTTCTGCCAGTATCTCGTCTCCTACCTTTGAGTCTCGGTCGGGCACACAGTTTTGATCTGCCAGGAAGTTTCATATCAGCGCACACTCCGCTGCAGAGTGAAAATCTCATTCTGGAAACATCCCCCAGGCTGTGGCAAAGCCATGTCTCCGCTATATCCTTTCTTTCAGGAGTGCTAGTTCTGCACAGTTCGCAGGAGAGCTTCTGTAAAGTTTGGAAGGTAGGAGACAAGATACTGGCAGAAGTAAAGCTGTGAGGACCGGGCGTGAGTCGTGCTTCGGTAGCTCAGATGCTAGAGCACTTGCCCGCGAAAGGCAAAGGTCCCGAGTTCGAGTCTCGGTCGTGCTCACAGTTTTGATCTGCCAGGAAGTTTCATATCAGCGCACACTCCGCTGCAGAGTGAAAATCTCATTCTGGAAATGTTTCAGAATGTTAAGGAACTGAAAATGTTAACATATGATGATTTTAGAAGTTTTGTTTATTGCCAGCCTGGTAAAGGTGCTGTCACTAAAGTTTCTTTTTTGTGTTGCTGGATAAAGTGTCATGTCGGTCGTATTACTGTAAGTCCAAGGGAAATGTAACGTGAAGGCGAGTTGATTTTGCGAGTAATTGAACATAGAAGTTCATAAAGAGTGAACACTAGAAGTTAAATTCTGTAGTTGTTTATGAAATAATGATACTTTTTGCAAAAGATCGACAAGTCATAGTATGAATGATAGCTGTACCACCAGAAACAGAAAATCTATGTAATATCCATGAGTTTTCCAACGCAGTTGGCCATAGGATGTGCTCACAATGAAGTGTCCAAACTCGTACAAGTAAAAGTAAAACTAGCCATCATAACTATTATAACGCAATTAACACTGTAGAGGAATAGATGAAGCTAAAGTATGAAAGCAGATACGCGTTTTGTCAGTGACAGAACTAGAGTACACAATGTGTATAAAGTGTCTCGCGAGGTCCATGTCTTGTACATGTTTTATGTATTAATTTACACGTTCTGTGTTGTGCAGGCCTCTGGTAAGCGCTCTGTTAATTTTCTGTGCAAAGATCCGAGGCTGTTATGTAGCCTTATTCAATTCCAGTGTACAAACTGTAGACTTCAGTGAACTTGTGTTAGATTTTCAACTGTGTAGGTTGTAAAACGTTTCTTGTGGACATACGTGTAAAAGCTCGTAGTTTTAACTTGTTTTGTTTGTAATCTCCCTCTCTGGTGTAGTGGCCTTCAGCCGACCACATGATCTTTACTTCCTATGAGTGTAGAAAGCTTAGAAAATTCTTGAGTGTGTTACGTTAAGCTTGGTGATATATTATTTCCGTATGAATTTTCGTAATTTTAAATAGTTTTCCTTATGATCCCCGTCTTTTGTTATTGTGGCGTTCAGGCAACTATGCTGTCCTTAGTCTGTATGCTGTTACTATAGAACGATTAGAAAATGATTGGATGTGTTATGATAAATATGATGACATACAATTTGCGTGTGAAACTCAACTGATTCCGTATGTTATAATAAGCTTAATGATATGCAACTGCCGTTTGGAGTCTCGTATTGTTGAATAATTTCAAAAAATGGTTCAGATGGCTCTGAGCACTATGGGACTTAACGGCTGAGGTCATCAGTCCCCTAGAACGTAGAACTACTTAAACCTAACTAACCTAAGGACATCACACACATCCATGCCGGAGGCAGGATTCGAGCCTGCGACCGTAAGGGTCGCGCGGTGAAAAATTTCCTTGTGACTGATGCTCTTACTGCGGCCCAAGATTGAACCAGGTGGTAGTCAGTTCATAAGTCGATGATTATAGGTTTAGTGGAGAATTTCTGAGAATTTGTATCAGCCGTACATCAACTGTTCAAATTTTTCTGTTTGAATCACTTTATCCATGTTTTCAATTTCTACGCCAAGTATCGACATTAAGTTTGCAGGTGCGGCATGCTGAGTACATGTCCCGTCATCAGCTGTTGTGTCCCGGTATCTGGTGCATGTGAAAGCTGAGTGGTAATCTACCACTGGATGTTTTCTGGTTTTTGAATCCACGCATACTTATCACTTCATCACCACTAACCAGTACCGTGCAAGGTTAAATGAATCAAAGTCTGCCTGTTTTATCACAAACGTTTCAGCATGTCAAGTCTGGTTTTTCTTTGGTTCAGCCGGTCGCTGTGAACGAGCGTTTCTAGGCGCTTCAGTCCCGAACCGAGCTGCTGCTACGGTCGCAGTTTCGAATCCTGCCTCGGACATGGACGTGTGTGATGTCCTTGGCTTAATGAGGTTTAACTAGTTCTACGTCTAGGCGACTCAGATGTTAAGTCCCATCGTGGTTAGAGCCATTTGAACCATCTTAGGTATAACTAAACAGTTCATGTTAAATGAATCCACTTTACATGGCACTTGGCCCAAATTACTTCTTTTCTCGTCATGTCCTCCATATAAGCAACTTAAAAGCAGTATCTATTACGATATTATGTGTAGTACAAATGACAGAAGGACACTATTAGATACCTGTATTAAGAGAATGATAGAACGTCTGCCACGTTTATGATGCCACTTTCACCAGTCCTTACATTCCTCTAATTATTCACGCAGATCAACATCCACATTGTCTGTTGTGTCATTAAATAATTTATTAATGATCATTACACCATTATTTTTTTATGTAGCAAGACATTTCTTTCAAAATGGCTCTGAGCATTATGGGATATAACTTCTGAGGTCATCAGTCCTCTAGAACTTAGAACTACTTAAATCTAACTAACCTAAGGACGTCACACACATCCATGCCCGAGGTAGGATTGGAACCTGCGACGGTAGCGGTCACGCGGTTCCAGACTGAAGCGTCTAGAACCGCTCGGCCACACTGTCCGGCGAGACATTTGGTTTTGGAGCTAAAAGCTCAGCAGCGTATGCATCGAAAGTGGATCTGGCGTACATAAATGCAATGAGGGCGATTTAGAGTATTTTGTTCGCAAATGTAACTAAATAAAAGTAAGTGAGTGTTCATATCCCGCATTTAGGCGTGTACACTGGTGTCAGGGAAGGTACAGCGGCCTTTCACTCCTAACCGATCCATTCTTCTTCAAAAGTTCTGTCACAAATTACTTTTCCCCCAGTTCGATTCCAAACTCTTCCCTCAGTTACTCGATCAACTATTTCAATCTACAACATTGTGGTGTAGTATGATATTTCTAAAACTTCACTTCTCATTTTGTCTGAGATGTTTTGTATCTTGAGTCCATAACCTTTACACGTAAAGAAAAGCCGTCGCAGCACCTCCAAGAGCGCACTCTGTCCGCCTCTGCTTACGGTAGGGCGAAGCGCACGGCAGCGGTTAGCAGTGGCCCACCTGTTGGTAGGGCGCGTACGTGGTGCAGCTGCGGTACGTCGACTCCTGCGGGGACGACGGCTCGCTGGTCGACTTCGACCTCGACGTGGAGGAGAGCGACGGCCGGTCCATCCTCGCGGGAACCTTCACCGTGAGCGAGCGCCTCGAGGCCATCACCGTACGTACCTAGGCCAGCGGCCTGCGGCACGCCTCTGCCAACTTTCGTCTTTCACTTTATCGGCACTCTGACGTTTCTGGACATGCAAACACCAGCGATAAACTCCCTATAAGTAACTTTATTACTCGGATAAGACACACGCAAACACCGTGGACTGAGACCATCTGGGCTCTGGAGGAGACAAGTGATCTGAGCACCCAAACAGACCGTAGATTCTACAGCCCTGATCACATTTTAAGATTTTCTGGTCACATTAAAATTTTTGACGTAGTGGTTTCCTTTTTCATCAGCTTTCTTATGCCTGATTCGACTACTTTCTCTCCTGCGTGCTCCTCTTCATTTGACAGTATTACGGGAAAGTTGGGTAAAGTGGACACCCCAAGGAAGATGTTGTGTTTCCCTGATGTCATGCTATATAGAAGCAAATGGAATCCGATAGGTGTCCAATAAGTAAGTTCCCTTATTTTACAAAAACAACAGTGCACACAATTTATCATTTTCAAATAATTTTACTCATATTGTAGAATGCTTCTATTACTTTTCTAAACAGTCGCTATCTTTTTGCAAGCATTTTTGGTAACGTGGCACAAGCTCTTCCAAATCACTTTTTCCCATGTTGGGTCCTGTGCTTATAGTATAGCCAGCTGTTGATGTGATTTTATATCAGTGTTGAAGTGCTCACCTCCAAGATGTCCATTGACTTGGGGAAACACGTGGGGATTCGTGTATACTTCCCAGGATGAACCTTGAGACCTCCGCCTCGGTCATTCCACCTGTATAAGGCCGAGCTTTCTCACGAAGAAAGAGAACTCTGCGTCACAAAAGTTCAGGGCGTTTTCTTTTGATGACAGCTCAAATTTTTCTACAGACATTACAGTGCCTCTCTACATTCACTTTGGTGTTCGAGGCAAGCAGTGAAATAGCAAAACCCGCTGACAGTCCCAAAAGATAGTTGCTACAACTTTCTCTACTGAAGGTATGACCCTTGTCTTTTCTGGGGCACTCTCGACAGGTTTCTTCCACATCGTTTCCCGACGTTTCGTCCCAGGAGTAGAATGATGAAGTCAGGTCTCATCCCCAGTGACAAGCCCTTTGAACAGCAGATGTCCCTTTCTCTCATGGATTTCAGAAACATTCTGGCCGAATCCATCCGTTTCCGTTCGTGGACATCACTCAGCAAACGAATCATCCATCTTGCAAAAACTTTATTGTACGGAAAATGGCCTGCACTCTGACACCCCTACCCATAGTAAGCCAGTGTCAATGTTCTCAACATTTACCAGTCTAACTCGTCAGCCCTCAAATGTCACAAGCACACTTTACTTTGTAGAGAAATAAAATAGGGAACCTACTTACTGGACAATCTTCGTATAACTCTGTAAACAGTACAAATTCCCTAACCATAAAGCAATTGTATTATTATTCAACTCTTTCTCTTGTACTAGAACGGTAGGCTTAACTGAAAGTAGATCAAAACTGAAAAACATTTCAAAATGGTAGGAAATTCAGGAGATGGAACATGGATAAGTTAAAAGAACCATACGTTGATTACAGTATCTGACGGGCCAATGGGCAACAATTCACTAGCACAGGGGAAAGGAATGCCACAGAAGGCGAATGGTTGCCTTTCACAAGCGAAATAATGAAAGCAGCAGAGGATGAAGTAGGAAAAGAGACAACGCCTAGTGGGAACCGTTGTGTATCACAGAAGATGACGAATTTAACTGATGAAAGGAGAAAAAATAAAAATGCTGCAAATGAATCAGGAGAAAGGGAACACACACATAAAAAATGACATTGGTAGGATGTGCAGAATGGCTAAGAAGAAATATCTGGAGGATTAATGTATCGATTTAGAAGCGTATTTCACTTGAGGAAGAATCATTACCGCCTACAGGAAAATTAAGGAGGCCCTTGGAGAAGAAAGAATTAACTATATGACTATGAAAAGTCAGTACCAAGCAAAGAAGGGAAAGCTGAGAGGTAGAAGTGATATATATAGAAGATCTACAAAAAGGAGATGAACTTGAAAGCAGTATTGTAGAAATGGGAGAGTGCATACAATGTAAATACTTTAGAATTAAAGCAGACCAATCAACGAAAAGCACCAGCGTTAAGTTGTCGACAGATGCACAAAAGAACGACTTAGAGTAAAATACGCATATACATACATACGTGAGAATGTGTGTGTGTGTGTGTGTGTGTGTGTGTGTGTGTGTGTGTGTGTGTGTATGTGAGTCTGTACGTGTGTGTAATTTGCTCTAGCTCAGTCAAAGGATAACAGCGAAATTAACAAGTCGTCTTTCTTTTGGGTGTGTCTATCAAAAACTCAAAGTTTCTGCTTTTGGTGAGTGGTCGCTTTTTATTCTAAAGTATTTACATTCTGCAACAACCTCCATACAGTGTTTACAACGCGAAGAAGACATAGATGAATATGAGATGGTAGATTTGACAAAATGACAAGAATTTAACAGAGCACAGAAAGACCTAACTCAAACAAGGTCGAGGAGTAGACGACATTACGTCGAAACTACAGATAGCCCCGGAAATACCAGCCATGACAAAACTATTCCATCTGGCCTGCAAGATGTATGGGACAGACGAACTATTTGCTTAATAAATCATGTCAGCAAAATACCTTCACGAATTCCTTACAGAAGACTGGAGAAACAGGTAGAAGCAGACCTCGGGGAAGATCACTCTGGATTCCGGAGAAATGAAGGAACACGCCCATCGATACTGACAACACGAATTATCTTCGAAGATAGATAAAGGAAAGGCAAACATTTTTATACTCAGAGAAAGCTTTTGACACTGTTGACTGGAATACGCTGAAATCCTGAAGGTAGCAGGGGCAAAATACAGGAAGTGTAAGGCTATTTACAACTTGTACAGAAAACAGGCGGCGGTTATAAGAGTCGAGGGGCATGTAAGGAAAGCAATAGTTGGGAAGGGATTGAGACAGTGTTGTACCCTATCCCCAGTGTTATTCAATCTGTACACTAAGCAAACAGTAAAGAAGACCAAAGAAAAATTTGGAGTAGGAAATACGGAGGAGGGAGAAGCTATAAAATACTTTGTCATTTGCCAATGACATTGTTATTCCATCAGAGACATCAAAGGATTTGGAAGACCAGATGAACGGAATGGACAGAGTCTAGAAAGGAGCATATAAGACACATATTAAAAATGCAAAACGAGTATAATGGATAGTAGAGTTAAATAAAATGATGCTGAGGGAATTGATTAGGACACTAGACACTAGAAACAGTAGATGAGTTTTGCCATTTTGGCAGGAAAATAACTGATGATGGCTTAAATAAGGGGGATATAGAATGCAGACTGGCAATAAAAAGAAAAGGGTTAGTGAAGAAGAGAAATTAGGTAACATGAAATATAGGAGATCTGTTATGGGATTATTCGTCTTTCTGTTATCTGAATACGCGTCTGAAGAAGCAAAGGTTCTTCTTGTCTTCAATTATGTCAATGTTTTTTATTTTAAAGAACTCTTCTTTTAATCGTATATCTTGATACACAAAGAGATCAGCTGTTGTAGCAAATGGCATTTTTCGTTTTCCTCACAGCATCCATTGACTCTTGCATAGCTTTGGCATTCCTAAACGATATGATGACATCTTAACATATACCTGTGATAAGAGAACATGTTTTTTTACCAAGATGGTAGTGCCTTAGTATAATTATTTTACGAAATACTTTCGTATTATTGCCAAATCAGTTGCCTCGAAACAAGATAAATACTTTACAACAGGCTGACCACTACGGCCGAGTGGACGCAATTGCGCTAAATGTTGTGTCGATACGAAATTACGTTCCCTACGCAATTTCATCCGTAGTCTATGCGACGCCGGCAAGGTATCTCAGGGCGTTAATAAAAAAAATATAAAAAAAACTGAGTGAATGGATGAACGATGTATTGAACAAGCGTCATGGAACGACCACCAACGAACAAAATGAGACTGGAATCAAAAGATGTGGATGGCGTCGTCGTGCCCGGGTTCGAGACTCGCCGCCAATTGTATTTTGATTAATAATCAGCATTGGCAGCCGAAGAATTCCAGCATAAGAAGTCAGCCTCATTCTGCCAACGGCCTTGTCGAAGAGGGCGGAAGAGCGGAAAGAGGTTCAGGGCACTCCTTTGTCCTACGGATGAGAAATTGCCCCTGAAAGCCGAAGAACAAGTAGCTGTCAACGGCATGAGGATGCAGAAGTCAATGGAAACAACCGCAATAAAGACAAATCTCGTATATCTACAGGACATGGGGCCTGTCACTGAGAAACTTCCATGCTGATCTCTCCATTGGCAAAAGGTTCCGGAGCAGTCCCCCATTCGGATATCCAGGAAGGGACTGCCAATAAGGAGGTGGTCATGAGAAAAATATTGAATAACCGACGAAAGGACAACGTTCTACGAGTCGAGGCGTGGAAATGTCGGAAGTTTGAATGTAATAGGCACGCTATAAAATCTGAAAATGGAAATGCAAAGGCTCAATCTAGATATAGTTGGGGTCAATGAAGTAAAATGGAAAGAAGACAAGGATTTCTGGACAGATGAGTATACGGTAGTATAAACAGCAGCAGGAAATGCTGTAACAGGAGTAGAATTCGTTATGAATAGGATGGTGTGGCGGAGAGTTTGTTACTGTGAACAGATTAGTGATAGAGTTGCTTTATCAGAATCGACAACGAATCAACACCAACAGCGATAGTTCAGATATACATGTCGACGTCGCAAGCTGAAGATGAAGAGATAGAGAAAATATATGAGGATATTGAAGGGGTAATACAGCACTTGAAGGAAGATGAAAATCTAATAGTCATGAAGGACTGGAATGCAGTTGTAAGGGAAGGAGCAGAAGAAAAGGTTACAGGAGAATATGAGCTTGGGACAAGGATTAAGAGAGGAGAAAGAGTAATTGAGTTCTGTACTAAATTTCAGTTAATAATAGCTATTACTCTGTTCAAGAATCACAAGAGGAGGAGGTATACTTGGAAAAGGCCGGGTGGAGCAGGAAAATTTCTGTTACATTCCTTCATAATCAGGCAGAGATTCCGAAATCAGATACTGGATTGCAAGGCGTACCCAGTAGCAGATATAGACACAGATCACAATGTAGTAGCGATGAAGAGTAGGCTCAAGTTCAAGAGGTTAGGCAGGAAGAATCAATACGCGAAGAAGTGGGATACGGAAGTAGTAATAAATACATGTTGCCGAGGAATGAAATAAGTACGAAGTGTAGGAAAACTAAGACGAAATGGCTGCATGAAAAATGTGAAGAAATTGAGAAAGATATGATGGTCGGAAGGACTGACTCAGTATATAGGAAACGCAAAACAACCTTCGGTGAAATTGAAAACATAGGTGCTAGCATTAAGAGTTCAACGGGAACTCCACTGTTAAATGCAGCGGAGAGATGCGAATAGGTGAAAAGAGTACACTGAAGGCCTCTATGATGGGAAGATTTGTCTGATGTATAGAAGAAGAAATAAGAGTCGATTTAGAAGAGATACGGGATCCTGTATTAGAATTAGAATTTAAGAGAGCTTTGAAGGACAAGGAAATAAGACATAATGGATAGATAACACTCCATCAGAATTCCTAAAATCCTTAAGGGAAGTGGCAACAAAATGACTACTCACGTTGGCTTGCGGAATGTATGAGCCCGGCAATATACCATCTGACTCTCGGAAAAATATCATCCATAGAATTCCGAAGACAGCGACAGATCACAAGAGCAAGAACTATCGTACAGTCAACTTAACAGCTCATGCATCCAAGTTGCGTAGAAGAATAACGTAAAGAAGAATTGAAATAGAAAATTGAGAGTGTGTTAGATGACGATCGGTTGTGCTTTAGAAAGGTAAAGGCACCAGAGAAACAGTTCTGAGTTGCGGTTAATAATGGAAGCAAAACTAACACTTTCATAGGATTTGTTGACCTCTAAAAGCGTTCGACAATGTAACATGGTGCAATATGTTCGAAATTCTGAGAAAAATAAGGCTAAGCTGTAGGAAGAGACGGGTAATGTACAATATGTACAAGTGCCAAGAGAAAATAATAAGAGTGGACGATCAAGAACGAAATGTTCGGATTAAAAAGGGTGTAAGACAGGGATGTAGTCTTTCGCCTCTACTGTTCAATCTGTACATCGTAGAAGCAATGATGGACATAAAAGAAAAGTTCACCTGTGGCTAGCGCAGCGACATACGGTGTTGACGACTGAGGGCAGTTATGTCATTTGTCATATGTCATTATAGCTATTAGGATTAGTATGTTTTTCGGTTGGTTAGTACCTGCAAGTAAATTTGGCAAGAGCAAGCCATTAAAGCCTATTTTTCCCTGGGAAAGAGGTCAGGTGTTGCAGCGTGGATGTGTGGATGCAAAACGCCTAGTCGATACTGACACGTGTAGGCCACTTAGTGGTGCAGTTACGACAGATCAGGAAACATCAGGTAGTGAATTACGCGACGTCAATATTGTTAGACAAAAGGAGGAGCAACTAACACGCTGAAGTGGGTGTATATAAAAGTGCCAATGATCACAGTATCTGGACTTACACTTCTAACAACCTATACTGTGTGGGAAGACAAATGCCCTCTTCAACTCTGCTACACTGTTTTATATATCATAATAGCTTCGTAGTTAATGAGCAATTTTACTTTCAAGGAAGCAACATTTCTTCATTTCGTGTAAAAAGTAGACCTCGGATTTCGTTTTTGTAGACTTCATTACATACTAAAAAAATGAATTTCTTTGTACCTACACGTACTCTTGTGCTGTTGCCCTTTCTAAGGTCTGATGATTGTTACAACGTCTAAATAAGTGGAAATGTGACAAAGAAGGCGAATTCTAAAATGTACGTAAAAGACAAATGACTAGGATAACACAACGTCACACAATATCAGGCTGACATGTCTACAACAGCCTGTTAGAAGAATTACAAACCTCATATGATATCTGACTTTCAGAAAGCAGTATGGTCTGACGTTCCCTGTGTTGTAAAAAAATTCTGTAGCTCTTGTAGCATGATGATACAGGAGTCCTGGATATCATCACTGTTTGGTTTTCGGAGTCTAAATATCAGATGGGTTTGCAAGCAAAATTATGGAATTTCAGGTTCGCCTATTGTGTAAACATACTCGCCCCAGCACATTTGTGTCATCATCAGTGGGTGTTGTTATTCATGTCTGTATTATATAAACCACGTCGTAAGTAGTACTAATTGCAGCGAAAATTAGGCGAGAAAATATTTTTTTGCCTGTTACAATTACTGCGTTATTCTGTAAAATGTTAGGTTATGTAGGACATCCTTGACAATATTGTATAGTTTGACGTCTGCAACGAAAAGATATTTTAGTGAGGTTGGTTGACCACTTAGCAAATCTCTTTATCTTTAAACGCAATTTTGTTTAGGTGAAAGTATTTCGCAGTTACTTACTGTCTATAGCAGTTAATTACTGTCTATCCGTCGTCATATGCATGGCCATCTGCTCCATTAATACGCATGGAAAAACATTTTTTAACACTTGCAAGTTCCAATAAATACTATTTAAAACGTGGTTTACATTTTACAGACTTGAATAATATCGTCCGCTGACGAGAGCACAAATGTGCTAAAAGATATTTCACCACAAGTAGTAGCAGTCGTTTGTGTAATAGGTGGTTTTGAATATCCGTAATTAAGTCCTGGTCATTTTCCTAGGTCTGTGTCAATAACTGTAATGTATTGATGATACATTAAGTCTCCCCTTTCCCAGATGTGTCCTACACAACCACCACCGTGAACCATCATCATAATCATTATCACCTATTTGGCTTTAAATACTGGATAAAAGTATCATTTACAATTTCTGTGCATTAAGATCTTCAGCAGTATAATTTATCCTGCATGTTTTGCAGTGCCGACTCTCGACTCTATTTAAATCTTCTTCCCTGTCCTTTCTCATGACTTGGACTGCAGCAAAGTGCTTCGTCAATGTACCTGTCCTCGGCTTTCCCGGGCGCACACACTCGTTCTAAGACCTGAGGGGAAACACCAAAGACACGACACATTACCATCTTTAATACGCTGCAGGAAACCGCTGGCGTTCGAAACAGATTCCACACGTATCGGAATAGATTACTACAGGGCCTCTGTGGTTTTTAAATGAAAGTTATACCTTTCATCCTGCAATATTTTGAGAAGCCCAGGTAGTGGCGTGGGGGTGGATATCGGTCACGTGCCATTCCCTCCAAACTAGACCACAGAGGCTCAATAATATTTAGATCTGGTGAGTCTGGAGGCCCAGTTCATCCTCGTGCTCTCAAAACCAGTGCTGTGTGAACAGGATCCTTGTGATCTCGGAACTCAGCATCACCATTGGACCACAAATATTGCATCAAGGGATGGACTTGCGATATAAAGCTTAGGTACAGTGAGTTTGGAACAGCAAGCGCTTGTGCTATCTCGGTTACCGAAGGACCCACCACACGAGCAGCAGAAATTTGCCATTAGGATGCACTTAACTCCAACTCAGTGGACTCACAGCTGCAAACAACACTACTGACCCTCACGGCGTGCTTCAGGACAGTGCGCAGGTGCCGTCATGCGGTCACACACAGCGGCGCAGCTCGCACGCTCGGCCAGCTTCTGCAGCCTCGGCCGCGACGCTGTTGCAGGGCACCATCAACTGCAGCATCCGCGGCGACGCGGGCTGGCGGGAGAACGCGGTGCAATACAGGATCCGCGACTGGTGCCAGGAGGGCGTCATCCGGCGCATCCTGGAGGCCACCAACCTCACGCTGGAGGAGGAGTGCGCCGTGCCGCCTGTAAGTCCGCACCGTAGCGTTCTGCCAGCCCAGCAACCCGGAATGCTTTGTGCATGGGTGGATGTGAATTTTCCTCTCACGTTTTGTGCTTGTGTTTCTGTATAGGGCCAAGTGCGGCGGCGATTATAGCCTACGTTACTTTGCTGTGGCTATGAGTAATTTAGGTAATAGAGGTACACTGGACCGGAGAATCGCTATCACCAGATTACATTTGTTACTAAGAGCTTATTCGCAGCGAAATGCGCTATAGATGATTCTGCACTTACCTGCGGTGCTATACTACGAAATTCCAATCTTCTGCAGAAACATAGGATCTATCACAGTTTCGCGCACTCGGAGTAAAGTCCAAAGTGTATCTGCTGAACAGAAACCCTACCAAAACGGCCAACGCGCTTAGATATGCTGCGTCAGTGGTCTCCGAAAATCTCTGTCTGAAAACTGAAAACAACTATTATTTCGTTCCAGTTGCACAGTGGTTTTGAAACTAGCTTTTTATGGTACAACATACACTTTAAAACAATTACCTATGTGAGTCGCATTTACTTTTGTCCTTGCGCCGTCGTTTTCAAGTGTGCAATGATCTAAATGACTGTTTTTTTCCCTGAACAACTCACTGTATACACAAATCTATCTTTCGCTAAATTTTTCAGAATCAGTTTCAAGAAATATTTATCAATCACAAAAGGAAAGTATTCTGCATCTATAATGACTCCTTTTAATGGGACTGAAGAAAAACTCCAACTAGCATGAACAATAACTTTCTCTCAACACTGTCGTACCATCATAAAAATTACTTTTTTCGCACTCCTTTCACTTTCAGGTGAAATACTTCCTATTAGCAGTGGTTGGGGGAACTAAATAATACAATAAACACATGTCTGATAATTCTCCCTGGACACTAACAATTGTACATTGTTACACAATGAAATCTTTACACTACAATAATTACTCATCTAGACTTTGCAGAAAAATAAACTCAAGAAGAATTACCTTTTACGAAATCTGTTGTCTCTTAAAGATGATTTCGAATAATCGTTTAACCCTAACCCTCAGTTACAGGGCATGGAGCACCTTGCGATGCCCGTGTATTTTTATTTGCTATTAAACTTGAGACTCAAGGGTAGAGGCATATGAGTGTAATGACTGAACGGTATTATTACCAACACTCAACTATCACACGGTAACTTATAAATAGTAGTTATGTAATGGGTTATAATGGTAAATTAAATCTTGAATACTCACCTTGAGATGCCTGAACAATGGGAGAAACCTCAACAGCTTTCAGACACAAATTCTGCAACTCAGCACTCATGATAACGCCTAAATATAAAATTTCTAATACACAGAATAATGTAGAATAATGTTGTAGGAAACACCGATAAACGTTGTAACGTCAATAAAGTTTGCAATAGTATTTGGTTTGTAATGTGCTGAAGGCATGAGAACAGTCTGTAATTTTAGAGAAAGTATTTTTCATGAAACTATTACTGCATGAGTTTAAGTGAGCTAATTGCTCTGATCGTAATAGTCAAACTCAGTGAAAAAGTAATTCATTACTCTTCGTTGTGTTGAAGACACTGTGATGCCTGTAAACTGTACTAATTGAACACAACAATCCATTTTACAATCTGTTTCCAATTATAAAAATGCAGCCAAGAAATATTATGCTTCATGTCATTGCACTGATGTCACGCCCTTTTTAACAGTTGGCTGAATTAACCCGAAAGGCATCTTGCCAATTCTGAATAGTATAAATATTGGCACAATAGCTGTAGTCTTCGGTATGCAGTGATGCTGTCTGCTTGTAAATGACCTCGTTGACAGTGTTTGTCTCAAATGTAAGATGACGTTAATTCATCTTTTAGAACCAAATTATTATTCTCTAACATAAACTGGAGAAAACTTGGCTGCACAATTTTAAGCAATACTGTTCAAAATCATCTCGTATGTAATGGCATCTCTGTTACATCTGATACCAGAACAGGTGTCTTATGACATCTGTCCCTACGAATAGAGCCTCATGGCACTCTCTTGTCCCTGGGGTGTGAAACTGCCCCTAAAGGCGGAAGAATCAGTAATGATGGACGGCATGAGGCTGCAGAAGTCAATGGAAACCCCTGCATTAAAGCCACATAATGTGTATCCACCACACATGTGGCCTGTAATGGAAAATGTCTCATTATGATCTCCCCATTGGTAAAAGATCACTAAATAGGCGCCCATTCGCAGTTCTGGGAGGGGACTGCCGAGGGGGAGGTGACCATGAGAAAAAGATCGAATAACTGTAGACATGAAAACGTTCTACAAGTCGTCACATGGAATGTCAGACGTTTGAATGTGGCAGGTAAGCTATAAAATCTGAAAAGGGAAATGCTGAGGTTCAATCTAGATATAGTGGGGGACATTAAAGTGAATTGGAATGAGACGAGGATTTCTGGTCGCATAAGTATAGGGTACAATCAACAGCAGCAGAAAATTGAATAATGGGAGTAGGAGTCGTTATGAATAGGAAGGTAGGGTAGAGAGTGAGCTACTGTCAACAGTTCAGTGACAGGGTTGTTCTCATCAGAACTGACAGCAAACAAACCCTACAACGACAGTTCAGGTACACATGCCGACGTCGCAAGCAGAAGACGAAGCGCCAGGGAAATTATATGAGGATACTGAACTGGTAATTTAGCAGCTAAAGGGAGGTGAAACTTCAATACTCAGGGGGACTGTAATACAGTTGTAGGGGAAGGAGTACGAGAAAGGGTGATGGGAAAACAGGGCTCGGCACTAGAAATGATAGAGAAGAATGACTAATCCAGTTCTTCAATAAATTCCAGCTAGTAACAGCGAATACTATGTTCAAGAATCACAAGAGGAGGAGATATACTTGGGTAAAGTTGGAAGATACTGGAAGACTTTAGTTATATTACATCATTCTCAGACAAAATTTCGAAATCAGATACTGGATAGTAAGCAGTTATAGACTCAGATCACAGTGTATTAGTGATGAAGAGTAAACTGAAGTTTAAGAGATTAGTCATGAAGAATCAGTACCCAAGGAACTGGGATACAGAGGTATTGAGGGATGAAGTGATACACTTGAAGTCCTCTAAGGCTATAGATAGCGCGTTAAAGAACAGCGCAGTAGGCACTTCAATAGCAGAGGAATAGACATATCTGAAAACACCAGTCACAGAAGCTAGAAAGGAAAACGTAATACAAAGAACGAATCTGCGAAGAAACCATCGGAAACAAGAGAAATACTTCAGCTGAACAATGAAAGAAGTAAGGGAAATTCAGCAATACAGAAATAAAAGGATCTGAGGAATGAAGCTAACACGAAATGGCTGCATGAAAAATGTGAATAAATCGAGAAAGAAATGATTGTCAGGACTGATTCGGCATGTAGAAAAGTCAAAACAACCATCCATGAAATTAAGAACAAGGGTTGTAACATTAAGAGTGGAATGAGAGTTCCGCTGTTAAATACAGAGGAGAGAGTAGATAGCTGGAAAGAGTATATTGAGAACCTTTATGGGTGGGAAGATTTGTCTGATGTGATAGAAGAAGAAGAAGCAAAAGACGGTTTAGAAGAGCTAGGGCATACTGTATTACAAAAAAAATGGTTCAAATGGCTCTGAGCACTATGGGACCTAACTTCTGAGATCATCAGTCCCCTAGAACCTGGAACTACTTAAACCTAACTAACCTAAGGACATCACACACATCCATGCCCGACGCAGGATTCGAACCTGCAACAGTACCTGTCGCGCGGTTCCAGACAGTAGCACTTACTGTATTACCATCAGAATTTGAAAGACCACTGGATAACTTTAGATCAAATAGGGTAGAAGGGACTGATAACATTCCATCAGAATTTCTAAAATCATTGGGGGAAGTTGCAACAAAACTATTATTCACGATGGTGTGTAGAATGCATGAGCCTTTCGGAAAAACATTAACTACACAACACCGAAGACAGCAAGAGCTGAAAGTGCGACAGCTATCGCACAATCAGCTTAACAGTTCATGTATCCAAGATGTCAACAAGTCTAATGTACAGAAGAATGGAAAAGACAATTGAGGATTTCTTAGATGACTATCAGTTTGACTTTAGGAAAGATAAAGGCACCAGAGAGACAGTCCTGACGTTTCAGTTGATAAAGCAGGCAAGACTAAAACAATCAAGACACATTCATACGATTTGTCTACTTGGAGAAAGAGTTCTACAATGTCAAATGGTGCAAGAAGCTCGAAATTCTGAGGAAAGTAAGGGTAAGCTATAGGTACAGGCAAGTAATATACAAAATAGACAAGAGCCAAGAGGGAATAATAAGAGTGGACGACCAAGAACGAAGAGCTAAGATTAAAGAAGGTGTAAACAGGGATGTGCTCGTTGTCATTCGCCTTCACTGTTCAGTCCCCACATCGAATAATCAATTACGGAAATAAAAAACAGGTTCAAGAGTGGAAATAAACTTCAAGGTGAAAAGATATCAATGAGAAGATTCGATGATGACATTGCTATACTCAGTGATAGTGATGCATAATTATAGGAAGAGCTGAACGGAATGAACAGTCCAATGATTACAGAGTAAATTGAAGAAAGACGAGTGTAATGAGAAGTAGCAGAAATGAGAACAGCGAAAAATTTAAAATCAGAATTAATGGTCACGAAGTAGATTACGTTAAGGAATTCTGCTACCTAGGTAGCAAAATAACCTGCGATGGATGGAACAAGGAGGACATCAAAAACAAACTAGCACTGCAAAAACGGCACTCCTGGATAAGCGGAATCTACTAGTATCAAACATAGGTCTCTATCTGAGGAAGATATTTCTGAGAATGTTTGTTCGCAGCACAGCATTGTATGGTAGTGATACATGGACTGTGTGAAACCCCTAACAGAAGAGAATCGAAGCGTTTGAGATATGGTGCTACAGCCGAATGTTGAAAATTAGGTGGGCTGATAACGTAAGGAATGAGGATGTTCTCAGTACAATGGGCAGGAAAGGAACATATGGGAAACAATGACAAGAAGGAGGGACAGGATGGTAGGACATCTGTTAAGACGTCAGGGAATAGCTTCCATGTTACTAGAGGGAGCTGTACAGGGTAAAAACTGTAGAGGAAAACGGAGCCTGGAATACATCCAGCAAGTAACTGAGGACGAGTGAATTTTTGGTTTTAAGTGCCACTCTGAGATGATGAGGTTGGCACATATCCCTCGACTCTATAGGCTTCCTCAATAAGAACATCTCACTTATCAATTCTAAGGTAGAATTTTTTTCTTACATTTATCTACAATTACACTTTCATTCAGTGAACAGTTTTATGTTAGACACATGATGAAGACCGCGTACGTTATAAGTCCTTAAAGTTTCCACCTCTGCAGCGTTCACATGCGCTATCCGTTAAGTTCCTGTTCTATTAGGTGAAATTATCGCAGTATGAATGTAGAATTTTAAAAAGGTCATGTTTGTCTGTCTCAGGAGAACCGTCAAATTTGCCTAATTTATCTCATACAATTTATTGTGTGTTAGCATACTCTTCACTTTGATAATAAGATGCCTTTACATTAATCATCTTAATACAGAAGGACTTATACAAAATGTGTGATTTGAATGAAGAAATAAACTTTAAACAATTCTCGTCGTCTTCCTTTGTAATACATGCCTCAAACTTCAAACACGCTAATTAATATACCATTTATTTCCAGTTATGCCTCCGTACTACTGAAGTTTCAAATCGCTTTACTTAAAATTATTTCTGTAGTAAGTAGTGGGAATAATGAAGTATTCCCCTGAAACTCATGTCCTTGACACGCAAAATCAGCCGAGTTCGGTTCCTCACATTAGCCCTCTTTCCTGTAATTACCTTTTTACGGTGCAGTGGCAATTTCAGACAGACAGCTACTTTCTCAGATTTACTGAATACACTATCACTAATACCATAAATGGGACTCGCTGAATCTAGAACGCAAGTAACGGCATCTTTCAAACCGAGACGGTGATGATAGGGTGAGCTGAAGTGTTCTGCGTTTGCCGTGTAGGCGAACAAGGCGGTTGCCGGCTGCATCACACGTCACTGTTGTGACGCATCGTGTCGATCGGATTATTACGTGGGTCTGGTGGTGTGATCTCGAACCCACGCATTCCGATCTGCACTAAACTTCTTTGATCTCTCCAGTTTCGATTAGATCTTTAGTCATAATTATTACGGCTGAAATGATTTTCGTTTCCGTATCTTCTTCGATTCCACAAGCCGCGTTCAATATTTCTGCCTCGGTAACCGCAATTGTGAAAGCTACCCCCTGGATTCCAATCGTTTTCTCGGAATAAATGGTGTCCCACTGAATGCCTCCAATCTTCCTACTTACTGCTAAACTGCCCTCCCGAATTCAAGTGGTGCGGCTGATCACTCTATGGGCAGTAATTTTATCTGAGATTAACAAAATTGTTGCTGAACGAGGTGGCTGTTTATCGTTATCAAATTCAAGCTGTCACAAGAAACCTTTAACTGCTTCCGCGTCGTTCTTGCAATGACCCGCCAAAACTATTTCTCTGAGGCGAACTGGTAATTGCGACAGAAAAATTCGCATTATTTTGGAGGGACTGTAGCGATTTGTGAATAACTCATTCTTACGCATCATGTACTCGAAAAAGCACGCAGAACTTGAGAAGTCAGAATTTTTAAAGTTCTTAACTCTTGACTCATTAAGTAACTTTCCTGTAACGTATACCTACGTTTAAAACGAGATTTAAAACGGAAACCATTTGAAATTGTAAATTTAAGTTACACAAGATTTATTTTTACAACTCCAAAGTGTTGTTTAAATACTTATTGTTGATTTAATTGCACTAAATGAATCCTGCAGTATTTTACATTTTATCACACAAAATCTCTTATTTTTGTGCTCTTTTTATATAGTACACATAAACGAACTGTTAGAGGTCTCAGTTTCACATTCTGAAAAGTTATAGTAGAACGAGTTCGAAAATTTTCTCGCGGCCTTATAGACCACACCTCGTGAGTTAAGTGTTGAGCATAATTACGCTGTAGCTGCGCTGTCCTGTGTTGTCTCTGACCAGTCAGCTGACAAGGATGCGGAACAGAAATGTTTACAAGTTTGACAGTCTCCAGCTTACGCATATATTCTTGCGACTCGTTCTCCCTCGAGATAATTGCATATAAATTCTAATTTCTGACGAACAGCTCATATAGGTGGAAGGGAATAATCAAGTTGTAGGAACCACTACATTGAGTGGATCTCGTTACCAATATTCCGGAAAATTTTAAATTTCCTAATAGTGTGAAAATGTTTGTTATCAAAACCATCATTATTGTGTGAGCATGTATTTTTCCTCGCACTATAAGTTGCTTCCCAGCTCTCTTGTGTCTGAAAACAGTCACAATGGCGGAAGAACTCTCCCACCTGCTACGTCTTTGCTTGCTCATCAGAATTTCTAATATGAAAATTGTCTCGCCTATTGACATGACACGCTTTATTGATTTTCTTGCCGATATGACAAAACTATTAATGAGTATTCTTAACTTCTTGTTTATGGTGCTGGTTAATGGACAGAGCAACGACTGAAATTCTTCCAAATCGAGAAAAGGGACTGTTTGACTATCATCATGCTGATCTCAGGTTTGTTTAGGCCCTACAATTGTTTTTTATCTCGCAGCGCCTACCTTGGCTCTGCTCTGGATGTACACTGCAAGAATGTGACGTTCTGAACTGCACGTTTCTAAAATAAATCATCTGCGCGGAAAACTGCCTTATCTTATTTTACTGCGTTGCTTTGCTGAATTAAACTTTTGTTCTTATTCTGGAAATACAGTTCACTGTCGATGCAGTAGTGAAAGGCGTAACACTTCAGATTCTGTCAAATCCACTTTCGCAGAATGCGTGAGGGCAAGCTTCACTAAATATTTATAAATGACAAAAGGAAAGTATTCTGCAATTATACTGAATCCTTGTAATGAAATCCCAACTAGCATGAAGAGTAACTTTTTCTCAGATTATATGAAGATGGTATTTATTCTTTCGGACATGTCTGAAAGAACAGATACCATCTTCATATAGTTAAGGCTAACCGGCCATTGACCTTCTTCTTCTGTGCGCATGCACATGTATTGCCGGAACTCTTACGGGACTTGGTAAGATTGTCTGTGCGAGTAATGAGTGTAATGGGCAGGGGCAGTACGAATGTAGTGTGTGGAAATTGAGTTGGGAATGTGGGTCTCACGGGAAGCGTGCAAGGGATAAGTCCCTGCAGTCGCACTATCCTGTGTGCCCTCCGTGGCTGAGATAGATGCCGGCACGGTAGCTCAGCGTGTTCGGTCGGAGGATGTAGCTACCCTCTATTATAAAGAACTGAGTGAACGGATCAACGAACAACCTGAACGGGTGTCATCGGACTTCTCCACGAACAATTTCAACGAACAATAGAGAACAAAATGAGATAAAAAAAGATGGATAGAGTGTCTACCATGTAAGAAGGAGATCCCGGGGTCGAGTCCTGGTCGGGGCACATGTTTTCAACTGTCTCTGTTGATGTATATCAATGCCTGTAGACAGCGTAGGGTCTTGATTTAATTACATTTCATTTTTTCTCACCTGTTATATCATCACAAAATTACTTTCACACACAATATTTAAATTCGTAAAATTACTCTTCGCCCTTTTAAATGATACCCATTCAACTAACAATGGTGGGAGTAAACTAAATCGTTTACAGAAAAGATGACTGATAATTCATCCTGGATACCAACATGTAGATATCGTTAGACATAATGAATCTTTAGATTGTAATAATTACTTGCCCAGAGCTTGCAGCAAAATAAATTCAATAACAAATATCTTTTCCAAACTATTGTGTCTATAAAATCATGGCAGATCATCTTTTATCCATAATGCTCAATTACAGATCATGGAGCACCAGGAAAAAAATCAATCTCTATGTTGCACGTCCGTCATACAAGCCCGTCTCTGTGCCATAACACGACACTCTTTGGCCGACAAGTGTTTCCGACTCGCTCGCTCGAGCTAGTTCAACTAAATAGCGTTACAGCCTCTACTAGCCAAAGAAAACGTATCAGTCATGTGGTGTGACATGCGAAGATACACACAGTGGTAAACATTCCAAATAAACTGTCAAATATACGAAACCACGTGTCATTTCTCATGGCATGTAGACGTTTTATAAGCATTTCTCCTAATAATACACTGATGAGCCAGAATGTTATGACCGCCTGCTTAATATCTCGTCATCAATCTTTTGAATGAAATACATCACAATTGTTCGTATCAGAAAACCTACAGTTTATTAATGGGTTTGTTAGAGGTATGCGGCGTTAGATATCAACGCACAGGTCATGTAATTCGTGTAAATAACGGGCGGCTGATTTGCATAGGCGCTGATGTCACCCGATAGCGACCCAGATGGGTCCCATAGGATTTACACCAGGCGAATTTTGACGCCGAGACATCAACGTGACTTCGCTATAATGCCCCTCAAACCACTGAGCATGGATCTGGCTCCTAGTCACGGACGACTGTATTGCTGAAAGGTGACATTGGCGTCGGGGAAACCCAGCACAAAGAGATGGAGGTGGTTCGCAGCTGTCAGCGTGTCTTTGATTACTACCACAGGTCCCCTGCGAGTGCAGGAGAATGTTCCCCATATCGATAACGTAATACCGCCCCACCAGCCTGCGTCCGTGGCGCGCTGCACGGTTCGACCCGCCGTTCACCTCCATGACGGCGCTTGTGGGGACGACAAAACCGACACGTTTCGATTGATCGACAGTCGGTCCGACTGTAACTGTATTGACGATGTCGTTGGGTCAACATCTGTACACACAGGGATGGTCGGCTGCGGAGCTTCATTATCAACAATGTACGATGAACGGTGTACTCTGAAACACTTGTGCGTGCACCAGCACAGTGCTTTTTCGGCAGACATGCCGCATGTCATAATCTATCCTACTTTACAGAGCAGACAATCTTCCGAACCCCACATTCTGTGAAGAGCCGTGGAAGTCCAACTGTTTAGCGCCTAGTGGTAGTTTCGCTGTCCTTGTAGCTACATTTTCCAGTAGATGCTCACAGCATGTGAACATCCGACCAGCCTCGCCGTTTTCGAGATACTCGTTCACAGGCTCTGCATAATAATAATTTGCCCTTTGTCAGAGCCACTTGTCTCAATGGATTTCCCCCGTCCGTAGCTGCTCCGCGTACACACTTCTGCTACCGAGTCACGTGCCCGAAACGCCACAAGGCGGCATCGAGCTTCGCGGTGGGGTGCGTCCACAATGTTTTGGCTCATCAGCGTACATCTTTCACGTGACGTAAGCGGTGGTCCTCTGCTGTGCGCCCCGCTCCGTCGCCGCGCTGTGTACATGGTACTGTGTATGGGGACGCCGAGGTGGCTGCACAACCATGTGCGCTTCTCAGCTCTAATGACGCTCCCTTGGCCACTAGAAAAATTATTAAGTATTCCTGATAAGAGGAAAAAGACAAACAGGCAGCCTCGAGACCTTCCGCGGAAAAATTGATTGTAACTTTGGCGTTACTTTTGAATATAAAAATTGAAATTGACTTTTTCATCAAACAGAAAATATTTAGTGTTGTGGATCTTAATTACTGTCTTGTTGGCTGAGAAAGAGTAAATTATTAATTTTTGCAGCAAGGAGCGGCGTCTCCGGAGTGCAATGGAGCGCACCCAAGGTTAAAGTTCTTCTTAGCAGCCGGCGTAAGAAACAGCTTTTTAAGATCTGCGTCATAATGTAGCTCTTAAAAATTCTTGACGTTGTTATTGAAGAGCAACTACTGTGACGGTAGGGCAAGCTCGACAAATACTCGCTTTTCACAAAAGATAATGTGTTTATTTCAAAAGACAGTGTTATTAAACAGGGATCGCACAGTACTACCTAGCATTCAAAATCCAAAGTCTTCTGCTTGCTTGCACTTTGTGTCGTTATTACTAGGAGAGGAAAGATGAGTATAATATTCACTTCAGAAATGAGAAAAATTTTACCTGTAGAGATAACAATACCTATTTCATGAAAACGTTCTTCTCGGTGCTCAACTATTACAGTATATATTCAACTTCTCACAAGGGCGTATACTGACAAAAATTAATATTTGCTGATATCTCGCAGCAATGGCGGCTGTCGTTTCTTTTTTAACAATAGGGGTACACCTCCTTTGAAAATACGCCCTTCGGTGTTCCAGTACAGTATCAGGGGAAAAAATCATTGCAAAGTCACGGAATACAGAAGTTTCTTAAAAATCATGGAACACTAACATGCCAAGGATGTCATTTACAATGCTGCGCTCTCGCAGGCGTAAGCGATAATTCAGGTTATTTATAAATGAGAGTGTTCTATTAATTTTGTTTCGCATAGTACATTTTCTTTTAAATTAGTGGCCATCGCTCATGTCCCCCATAATTAAGTTAGAAGAGAAAGCGGCACTGTTCTTATTAGTTAGCACCCATCGCTCATGTCCCCCATTATTAAGTTAGAAGAGAAAGCGGCACTGCTGTTCAAGATACTCTCACCGTAGCAGCCACTGCCCAGTCTCGGGTGTGCCTTGAGTCGGCCTCTGGGAAACGGCGAAGTACCGCAAGATTGACAGCACAAACGCAGAAAGACAAACCGTGAGTGAGAAAGCCAAAAAGTCGTGGCACAATATCCACAAGTTCATCAAGGCGCTGTTGGTCCCGATTGTCCCATTCCTCGGCGATGATTCGGCGTAGATCCCTCAGAGTGGCTGGTGGGTCACGTCGTCCGTAAGCAGCCCTTTTCAGTCCACCCCAGGCATGTTCGATAGGCTTCATATATGGTGGACATGCTGGTCACTTTAGTCCAGCGATGACGTTATCCTGAAGGAAGTCATTCACAAGATGTCCACGATGGGTAAGCGAATTGTCCATGAAGACGACTGCCTCGCCAATATCCTGCCGATAAGGTTGCACTATCGGTCGGAGGATGGCATTCACGTATCGTACAGCCTTTACGGCGCCTTCCATGACCACCAGCGGCGGACGTCGGCCACACGTAATGCCACCCCAAAACAGCAGGGAGCCTCCACCTTGCTGCACTCGCTGTTCGCCGTGTCTAAGACGTTCAGCCTGACCGGGTTGCCTCCAAACACGTCTCCGACGATTGTCAGCTTGAAGGCACATGCGACCCTCATCGGTGAAGAGAACGTGATGTCAATCTTGAGCGGTCCATTCGACATGTTGCTGGGCCCATCTGCACCGCGCTGCCTGGTGTCGTGGTTGCATCGATGGACGTCGGGAGTGAAGTTGTGCATGATGCAGCCATTGCGCACAGATTGAGTCGCTACACGACGTCCGGTGGTTGCACGAAAAGCATTGTTCAACATGGTAGCGTTGCTATCAGGGTGCCTCCGAGCCATAATCCATAGGTAGCGGCAATCCACTGCATTAGTAGCATTTGGGCGACCTAAGCGAGGCATGTCATCTACAGTTCCTGTCTCTCTGTATCTACTTTATGTCCTAACAACATCGCTTTGGTTCACTCGGAGACGCCTAGACACGTCCCTTGTTGAGAGCTCTTCTTGGCACAATGTAACAATGCAGTCGCTATCGAACCGCGGTTTTGACCGTCTAGGCATGGTTGAACTGCAGACAACACGAGCCGTGTACCTCCTTCCTGGTGGAATGATTGGAACTGATTGGCTGTCGGACCCCCTCCGTCTAATAGGCGCTGCTCTTGCGTGGTTGTATACATCTTTGGGCGGATTTACTGACATCTCTGGAAAAGGGACTGTGTCTGTGATACAATATCCACAGTCAACGTCTATCTTCAGGATGTGTATATAATAACGCGATACCTCAAAACAATGTAAATTTTACGAATAAAAATAATCCTTTTTTAAAAACGAAAAATTTTTAGCTCTGCTGTTATGGCTAACTGATATTTCTGTCTTGTACTTGGTTATCGCAAAGTAATAAGAAAGACTGTTATAACCGAGACCAAATAAACACCGGAAAATACAGAACTGAAGTAGAGGTATCGGCTTTAACCGGTCGCTTTTTCCTATCCCTACCAACCAGCAGCTCACGCGACCGCCATGTCGCCCGCGACGCGAACCCGGACAACTCTGTTGGCCCATGCTGGGACTCCTGTCTCCGTCTCGAGGTCCGAGATCTGCGAGTATACTCGACTTGTAGTGATCTTTATGCGACAATCATTCTGAAAGTAATGAAAGTCTTCCTCGACATATTTTTATTCATCATCATAAAAAAAATTGTTTTTCAGCATATTTTGAGATCTTAGCTACTTTTCTACTGATCTACCGTCCAAATTAAAGCATCTGTGGGAGCAGCCCTCATACTTTCCCATGCATTCCGCGTCCTGAGTGGCCGCCAGGTTGTTGAACCATTCACTAACTTCCTCTTACAAATCGCTTTCCGCAGTGGTTTCCGTCTAAAGAGCGCCTTCAGTTTCTGAAATATGACGGTAATCATTCTGAACGAAATACAGGAGTAAGGTGGACTTTCCAAAGCTTCCCATTTTAACTGCCGAGAAAATGCCCTGTCAGTGCAACGGAACGGAACGTGGACGAACTTAACAGTGAAACAGCGCAGTACCTCTGGACAACAATCCACGCCTTTTGTCGTGAAGGACGCAGCGCGCTTGCGGTCTCTCCTGGTGACGTACAGCCGTTTCGTGCGGCGATCTGTCCAGCTCACTGTGGCCGTGGCCTTTAGGGTTCAGAATTTAATCTTATTTTATTTAGTGACGATCGTGAAAGATGTCATTCTATTGACTGATGCTCTGTTTCTGGACTTTTATGAGGAAACCGAGTGTAAACAGCATGAGCTGAAAAACTTTACCCCATCATTTCGTACCGAGTAAGGAAAATTAGTGGAGCTCTCGTTCATTGTACTTTCTGTTCGTCCATCGAACTTTAAGAAATCCACCTCGCACACGCTTTTCTATAACCCAATTCACTACTAACAATTTCTTAAAGAACTGATCTTGAAATTTCGGGAGATAGTGAAGCGGAGGCTATCCCCCTAAATTTTTCCGTCAGAACTTGATTTGAGTCCATCAGTCGCAACTGGCGGTCGGCTATACCGTTACTCCTGATAAATATTCGTTTGTCCGCCATAACACGTAATGCACCATTTCAGTATTGAAGCTTCGTGCATTACATTTACGCAATTAGAAACAGCACAAAGGAACAGTGAACGACCGCTCATGCTCGCTGTTAAGAGTCGTACTGGTGACAACGAGTGAAAGCTCCGTCAAACGTATTTGGGGTGGGAGGAGAATTCTGAGGACTTTCAGACCAGAACCTTCTTAAATTTTAGAATTATTCTTCCATTTAAATTTTCAGTTGATAGGTTTAAGTTAGATTAAAAATGTTTCCTTTACATTATTTGCTATAAAATATCGTGTCGCACATTGTGCGCGTTGCTAAAGAAATGATAATGGCGATGCGACGACGACGACGAGGATGATGGTGAAATATCTGACAGCGTAGAGGTCAGCTCCCAACAGATGCTGCGTCGGTAGGATGGAAGGATCGCTGAAGCAGGGGAGGAAACACAGGAGGCTACGTCTGGAATGATGTTGGGAAGCGAGAGCAGAAAGATGGATGTGCGATGGAGGCTTGATACAAGTATACACTGCGGTAACTATATTCGTGGCGTACCTCACAACACTACGTCAGACCTCCCTTTCACCAGTGTAGTGCAGCAGCTTGGCGTGGCGTCGACTCAACCAGTCGCTGGAAGTTCCCTGCAGAAGTACTGAGGGGTGCCGCCTCTATAGCCGTCCACAATACTTGCAAGTGCCCTATGCTGTGCACGAACAGACCTCTCCTCTATGTCAAATGTTCGATGGGATATATGAAGGGAGATCGCTATGGCCAAATCATTCGCTGGAAATGTCCAGAATGCTCTTCAAACCAGCTGCGAACAATTGTGATCCAGTGACACAGAGCACTGTCATCCACAAAAATTCCATCGTCATTTGGAAAATTAAAGTCCTTGTATGGCTGCGAATAGTTTCCAACCTCCAGTCCATTCCATATAAACACGGCCCACGCCATTATGGAGTCGCCACCAGGTTGTATAGTGCCTGATTGGTATCTTGCGTCCATAGCTTCGTAGGATGTATACCACATTGGAACCCTACCAAGAGCTCTTACCAATTGAAATGAGGATTCATCTGACCAGGCGGCCGTTTACCAGTCGTCTATGGCTCAATCAGTGTGACCACTAGACCAGCAGGGAGGCTGCAGGCGGCGTCGTGCTCTTAGAAGATACACTCTCGTCTGCTGACATTGCCCATTAACGCCAAATTTCGCCATACTGTCGCAACGGTTGCGATTGTTTCTGCAGTTCTTTCGTGCAGTGTTTCTTGTCTGTTGGCAATGATTGCAACTCTACACAAACGCCGCTACTTTCGGTTGTTAAGTGGAGGCCGTCAGCCACAGCATTTTCCGTGGTGACAAGCACTACCCTAAATGTGGTATTCTCGGCACATTCTTGGCACTCTGCAATGTCCAATGCGTCCTGCTCAAACTACCATTCCGCATTCTAAGTCTTTTAATTCTCGTCATGTGGCCGTAATCACGTCGGAAATCTATTCACATGAAGCCCGAGTACAAATAAAAGCTCCGTCAGTGCACTGCCCTTTTATACGCCGTGTACGAGATACTCCAGCCATCTGTATGAGCGGATTTCGCTACCCCACGAGTTTTGTAATCTCAGTGTAACGAGCTAGGGCTGTAAGTGGTAGGATGGCTAATATTTTCCGGGTCAGGAATAGGGAATTTGTCCAAGTTCCCTCGAGATACGAAATGGAGGTGTTTGAGGTGGAGCGACGGTGCGACGAGTTGGAGCAGGGCCAACACAGAGGATGCCTAAGGTTAAGGTAGACGAGACTGCGGGATGCGATTGCAGTCTTTCTCGTCGTATTCCACTGATGAATAATTCTCGGGTTACCAGCCGAGTGGTGGAGTCGTCTTGTCGCAACGTTTCGATGAGTTTTGTACCCATCGTCACCTGGCGACGTGTTCTGTATATCTATACAGCTGCTTGGACAGCCACCGGGTCTCGACGCTGAGCCGCGCGGCGGGCCCCCACCACCACCGACGCGGTACCCCCTTCCGCAGGAACGTGATTGGCCGGCCTACAGAAGTGGAAGACGGCCAAACAGCTATATAGATATGAAGAACACAGCGTCCCGACACTTCGCCAGAAGATGATGGGTACGAAACTCATCCAAACGTTGCGACAAGACGACGCCACCAGTCGGCCGATAACCCGAGAAGAATCCATCACGACGGATGAAATGGTTCAAATGGCTCTGAGCACTATTGAACTTAACTGCTAAGGTCGTCTTAGAACTACTTAAACCTAACTAACGGAAGGACATCACACACATCCATGCCCGAGGCAGGATTCGAACCTGCGACCGTAGCGGTCACGCGGTTCCAGAAAGAAGCGCCTAGAACCTCTCGGCGACTCCGGTCAGCATTAGGACAGATCCTCAAAATAACAGACTAGTATCCTTAACATCGGTTTGCTGCAGGATTCTCGAACATATTCTCACTTCGAATATAATGAATTTCCTTGAGACAGAGAAGCTGCTGTCCGTGCATCAGCACGGCTTTAGAAAGCATCGCTCCTGCGAAACGCAACTCACCCTCTTTTCACATGATATCTTGCGAACCATGGATGAAGGGTAATAGACGGATGCCATACTCCTTGACTTCCAGAAAGTGTTTGACTCGGTGGCCCACCGCAGACTTCTAAGGTACGAGCATATGGAATTGGTTAACAAATATGTGAGTGGCTCGAAGACTTCTTAAGTAATAGAACCCAGTACGTTGTGGTGAGTGTTCATCGGAGGTGAGGGTATCATCTGGAGTGCCCCAGGGAAGTGTGGTAGGTGCGCTGTTGTTTTGTATCTACATAAATAATCTTTTGGATAGGGTGGATAACAATGTGCGGCTGTTTGCTGATGATGCTGTGGTGTACGGGAAGGTGTCGTCGTTGAGTGACTGTACGTGCATAAAAGATGACTTGGACAGGATTTGTGATTGTTGTAAAGAATGGCAGCTAACTCTAAATATAGATAGATGTAAATTAATGCAGATGAATAGGAAAAAGAATCCCGCAATGTTTGAATACTCCATTAGTAGTGCAGCGCTTGACACAGTGACGTCGATTAAATATTTGGGCCTAACATTGCGGAGTGATATGAAGTGGGGCAAGCATGTAGTGGCAGTTGTGGGGAAGGCGGATAGTCGTCTTCGGTTCATTGGTAGAATTTTTGAATATGTGGTTCATCCGTAAAGGAGACCGCCTATAAAATAGTAATACGAACTATTCTTGAGTACTGCTCGAGCGTTTGGGGTCCCTATCAGGTCGGATTGAGGGAGGACATAGAAGCAATTCAGAGGCGGGCTGCTAGATTTGCTACTGGTAGGTTTGATCACCACGCGAGCGTTACGGTAGTGCTTCAGAAACTCGGGTGGGAGTGTCTGGAGGAAAGGAGGCGTTGTTTTCGTGAATCGCTACTGTGGAAATTTAGAGAACCAGCATTTGAGGCTGACTGCAGTACAATTTTACTGCCGCCAACTTACATTTCGCGGAAAGACCACAAAGATAAGATAAGAGACATATAGGCAGTCATTTTTCCCTCGTTGTATTTGGAACAGGGAGAGGATGCTAGTTGTGGTACGAGGTACCCTCCGCCACGCACCGTATTGTGGATTGCGGAGTATGTATGTAGATGTAGACTGCGGGCAATTTTCGAAGACGCCGGATGAATGTGCTCAGAAGTGGCAATCTCATCAACTGGTTGAGGATACCTGTAGTAAGCACGAGACGCATTTGGAAGACTAGGCAGGTTGGACGGTTTCGCACAGTAAGCTGGCGCTTCGTTTCCTGCCCAGCTAACCCGCCACGGCGGCGCTGTTGTTCCAGGGGACGTACGCGGTGCTGGGGCTGGACCTGGACGAGCCGGTGCACGCGGCGGCCGGCGACTCTGCGCCGCTGGGGCTGTACCGCACGCGCCTCGCCCTGGAGGCGGGGCGGGGGGCGGCGCTCTGCTCCGCCGCTGAGCTCGAGTTCGCCTCGCCAGACGAGTAGCCGGCGCGCCCGCCCCAGCTGAACGCCAATAAAGCACCCTGAATGCGCACCCGTGTCTCTCTCTCTCTCTTTTTAATCACTCACCTGCTCCTTCCGTCGCATACGTTTGCACTGATCATCCAGAACTGATATGTCTGCGTAGGCAGAAGAAACTACGATCAAAGTTCCAAACAATTTATTGGACTGTTCGATTAACCAAAACAAATTCTCCAACACAAAACAGTCATCCGTCTTCGAATTACAACTACATACGAGAATAAGATAGAAAACAACTGAAATAATTTCCTACTAGCCTCCGCCAGAGACTTCTTCGATATACCAAGCCTAATACAGAGATCAGCGAGAAGATCCAAGCGGGGCTGCCGGGGCGGCAGCTATTCAAGTCTGCTGGCGGTCGATGAAGTGCCGATGTGCGGTTTCTTTTTTTCTTCATTGTGATTTCATTCCCCCGCCCCATATGGGCAGGGGAGGGCTGTCAGCGGCGCAATCCGCCGTTCTTCAGCCGAGTGACACGACAACTAAAACAAGAATAAATTGATACATAAGGAGATAAAAAAGGGGAACATAAAACATCCGGGAGGGGTAGACGGTGGAAGTTGTGTTGGGAAAGGAGATGGAGAGTGTGGAGATAGAGAGAAGGAGGGACACAACGGTAAAGACGCGGCAACTGTTTGGGGGTAGAGAGGAAGGGAGACACCAGAGGTTGAGGGGGGATCAAGGCAGCGGACAACATATAGTGCGCGGATGTGTTCAAGGAAATGGAGATGGTGAGGGAAGGGGATGAGGACGTAGAGGATGCGCATTGGGGGACGGAAGGCGGATGCGGAAGGCGAGGCGGAGTGCATGGCGTTCGAGGATTTGGAGGGCTTTATAGAACCGGGGAGGGTCGGAAATCCAAGCGACGCTGGCATAACAAAGGATGGGGCGGATCATGGATTTCTAGGTGTGAAGGATGGTGGAAGGATGCAGACCCCACGTCCGGCCGGACAGGAGCTTCAGGAGGCGGAGGCGGTTGTGAGCTTTGTTTTGGATGGTAAGCAGATGGGGAGTCCGGGTGAGTTGGCGGTCCGATGTGCGGCCGATCGCCGGCCCTTATAGCGCTTCGGCGGATGAGTACCTCGGAACTATTTTCCATCACGTGGTTTGACGTGTGAAAATAGTTCCGGGATCTGCAGCGACCTCTTCCTTATGTTTATGTGGCCGGTAGTGGCCCCTGGTGGCCGCTGGTGTCTTTGCTGTGGTGTTGTTGTTGTGGTTGTTGCTATGGTCGTTCAACAATATTGCCTTTCGTTTGTGTAGTGCTTCGGTGTGCCTGCGACGCGGGCAACCCGCGGCTGCAGGCTGTCAGTTTGGTTGCTGATACTCTAGGCGCCGTGATGTCTGGTGGAGAAGACCACAGCAAGAACATTACGACTACCTACCTAATAGACGGTACCTCCACCTTTGGCACAGATAACAACGGCGACTCGTCGTGGCACGGAAGCAGTGGGGCTTTGCTAGACCGCTACAAACCAAAGTCACCTAATTCCTGTAAATTCCAGGAATGGTATTCAAGAGCTCTAACGCCACGTTCACTCACATCTCTGAGGCGTCCGATCGGGTTCAGATCTGGCGCGTTGGGGGCCAGCACACTAATTGGAACACGCCACTGTGTTCTGCGAACCACTCCATCATACTACTGGCCCAGTAGCATGGTGCATTGCCTTACTCAAAAATGCCTCTGCCGTCTGGACACATAATCATGATGAAGGGATTACGTGGTCTGCAAACAGTTAATTTAACTTCTTGGCTGTCACGGTGTCTTTCACGATCTCCACTGGACCTCAGGATGCCAATGTGAATGTTCCCCACAGCACAAGGGAGCCGTCGCCAGCTTGTCTCCGCCGTGCAGTACACGTGTCGAGGAGCTGTTACCCTGGAAGACGATGGATTCGAGCCCGCTCATCAGCATGATGAGAATGTATCGTGATTCGTGAGGCCGTGCAACGCTTTGCCACTGGGCCACCGTCCAGTGTCAACGGTCACGTGCTCATTCCAGTCGTAGCTACCGATGTTTTGGCGTTAAGTCTGCCCACTTTAGTTCTGCCACAGTCCGCGGCCTGCCCTGTTTTACCAGTCTGCTCAGTTCACAACGTCGGGCATCTGTAACGAGGAGTGGCTGCCGAAACCTACGTTTGGACGTGGTTTCACCTCGGTTTGGCCACGTGTTGAACACACTCACCACAGCATTCCTCCAATGTCCGACAAGCTGTGCAGTTCCGCAAATGCTCATGCCGAGCCGCCAGGCTGTCACAATTTGCTCTCGGTCAAACACTGTCAAGCCCATTCTAAACACGGAAAGCACTCTCACTGATATTATATGCACCGTGTCTGTGACGCTGCTATCGTCTGGTTAGATTTATATCGATAGTAGGTCGATGATCATAATGTTCCAACTGATACATAGCGTTTATAGCTTTATACAGTATTGACTGCACTACATGCTTTAAAAATCTGAACCTGGCAGAGGTAATATATCTGAAGGGAAAGGTTACTTACAACTCGTACACAAACCAAACTGCAGTTACAGTAGTCAAAGGACATCAAACAGAATCAATAGCCGAGAGGAGGGCGAGATGGGGTTGTAGCCTAGCTCCAAAGTTCTTCAATCTATATAGTGAGCTAGCAGTAAAGAAAACTGAACCGTAAATTCACTTTCAAAGCCTTTTTTAAAAAAAAATCTTGCTTTATTTACTAGCGATTCATAAAGAACATTAACACATTTAATCATACTAAATTTCTTTCAACAAAAGGAAATTTTATTCCCAAAAGCCTTTTTTTTGTAACAGAATTAAAATTATGTTCTGAAAGCACCCTCTAAATATCAAGTTATAATTTATTCAGAGGCACAAACAACAAACATTGACTGTATGAGTTTTCGGGCAGAGACCCTTGCTGCTAGCTTTTGACACGGCTGCAGTCAAGACCGCGCACAGCAACCTCTGAAAGAGTACACTGGTGCAAATCTGCAACACACCAGATTACTTTAAACTAAAAATTTTAACAAATCACACAAGCACATAAACTATGCACCCTGTAGGACGGATGAAAATGGTTCGAAACACTAACATAAAAAGATTAACTTGCCACCGAAGGTGCAACTAGAAAAAAAAGTCTTATGGTGGAGGGTGGCAACTTTATTTACTAAAATGAACATTTAAATAGAAAACCCATGAAATACGGTCTTACATAAAATATACAAGGTTGGCCAAACATGCTCTACATTACACATATACCGCCTCTCAATATGATAGGGAAGATATAAACATATTTCAGGAATTCAGCCGATACACTTCAAGCAATAAATTCGTTAACACCAGACCGACACACATGACAGAGGCAGCTATTAACGTATGGCAGACCGACAGACAGACAAACACTAACTGCCTAACAAATGTGGACGGGAGACAGACGAGCAAATTGGGGACGAGAGACTGACCAAGAAAACAAGTAAAATTTAACAAGTAAATGAAACAAAATATCACTAATCACTTAACTTCGAGTTAACTGCGACTTCTCGAGAACACCTGGCGCAGCACTGCCAAAACGCTCTCCCAAACCGCCCGCTGCCAGCCGCTTCAACGGACCCAGGAAGGCGCGCCGATCTCCCGTCTCACAGCGTCGCAGCTCCCACCGGCCAGACCGATGTCGTGGATTGACTCCTGTTGCTCTCGTGTCGGCCGCGAAGCCACTACCCCTCGCTATACGCCGCGGCCCACTGGACTGACGTGGCGACATCACATGCGCCGACGCTCCAGACGGACAAGGCATCTTGTGTCTCAGTGCGCGACCGACCAACCGATCGATCCAACCGCCAATGACCGTTGCCTGAGCAAACTCGAGCAGACTGGCGGCCTGACACTTCCTAGCACTCCGGACGACAGACAAATACTGACTGCGCCACACTGACCCGGCTGACCTGCTGACTCACTGGCGAGTTTATAGCGCCCCTTAAATGCACGTGAACAGGCAACCTTTCCCCTTTCCTACCAGAGGGAGACACCAAAGCTGGGATTGCCAAAGCGGCGCCACCGCCAGGAACGGAGGGCGACTGCTTCACACTACGCGCTGCGGCGCGCTTTTCAAAACAGCAATTTTTACCACGGCTCAGAAACGAAGAAGGAATTTGGAGAGAAAATTCAGAGAAAAGAAACAGAAAGAGTTAAATTTGCCAACTTCCAGAGGCGGCAAAGAGCTCGGGTGGGAAGTTGATAGCGGCGGATAATGCCTCGAAAAGAGATTATAAGAAGTACATCGACAAAAGTAATACGATGATCATGCAGCGTGGTTTAGTTAAATGAGCCAATGTTGAGGGTATTAGATACGGGAAGGAGACTACTAAAAGTAGTTTTCTAACAAGCAAAATACGAAGCCTATTCGGAAAGGAAGAAACAATCGATCGCGAAATGAGAACCACAGTGAGAATCAAAACTGTTTTATTTGCAGCAGTTCGCTACGCAGTCGCCGCTCCAAATTTTTCCAACATCCTCTTCATAACAGCAGCCTCCTGCGCTACTGACAACCGCGCTGGACTGCAGCTCCTTGTCTGTGGCAAAATGCTGTATCCATAGCCAGCACTTCATTTATGCAGATGCGAGCAATGTCCGCATTGTATGGTGGGTGAACAGTGATCCGACACCTCCATCCAAAATGCTGCAGATGTGTCCTCGTTGTCACTGAAGTGTGCGGCCAAGAACTGTCATGAAGAAAGACCTGCACGACTGTTAAGTTATGTGCGATTGCACGAGGTCGGGTGAAATCTCTCGGCAGACACCCTTACTTGGCCGGATACAATGCTTTCTAGGCATCTTTGCGGGCTCTGTGTTCATTCAGAGCTGAGAAGAGTGACGTGACACTATCTACAGACTGTGCCCAATACATCTCTGCAAAGGTTTGTCCGATTTTCACTGTGATTTACATTTGTCGACAGACCGTTCGAGCGACCGAGGTAGCGCATTGGTTATCACACTGAAATCGCATTCGGGAGGACGACAGTTCAAACCCGTGCCCGACCATTCTGATTTGGATTTCCCGTGATTTCCCTAAATCCCTTCAGGGAAATGCTGGGATGGTTCCTTCGAAAGGGCACGGCCGACTTCCTTCCCCATCCTTCCCTAATCCGACTTTGTGCTCTGTGTAATGACCTCGTTGTCGCCGGGACGTTGAACACAAATATCCTCCTCCTCCGCCGATCGTCCCCCACTTTCTGAATAGCCATCGTAACTGATGATCCAAAATATAGAGAAAATATGAAATATAAACAATTTACAGTCATAACAACACGAGAAAAAAATGTAACTTCTCCACACCTAATGTAACATTAAGTGTTACGAAGTCCTTTCTAAAGGTATTTGAAGTGTGAACTTTAAAATTACTACTCGTTCACCAAAGGTTATTAATCACATTTAATACACAAAATGTAAAGTGGAAGTAGGTGCCAAGGAATAACTGGTGAAATTATACACAATTTTCAGTAACATTCTTTATTCAAATTTGGTGCAAGACTTAACGATATTTTAAAATAACCAACAATCATTTAACGAATAAGTCATAATTTACGATAGGAAAGGACTTTTAAACTATTAAATTATTATAAAAAATTTCACGCCAGTAAAAGGCAAGGCCGGCCGGGGGGGCCGAGCGGTTCTAGGTGCTACAGTCTGGAACGGCGCGACCACTAGGTTCGCAGGTTCGAATCCTGCCTCAGGCATGGATGTGTGTGATGTTCTTAGGTTACTTAGGTTTAAGTAGTTCTAAGTTCTAGGGGACTGATGACCTTAGAAGTTAAGTTCAAAATGGTTCAAATGGCTCTGAGCACTATGGGACTTAACTTCTTAGGTCATCAGTCCCCTAGAACTTAGAACTACTTAAACCTAACTAACCTAAGGACATCACTCTCATCCATGCCCGAAGCAGGATTCGAACCTGCGACCGTAGGGGTCGTGCGCTTCCAGACTGTAGTGCCTAGAACCTCTCGGCCACCACGGCCGGCAGAAGTTAAGTCTCATAGTGCTCAGAGCCATTTTTAAAAGGCAAGTACAGGCAAGCAGTTTAACGTATACAGCGCGACGCTGTACAATATTTCAAGCTCAGCTAAATTACAGGTGAATTTCACTCAATTAATAAATGAATACAATTTGAAAATATGAATTCACTTTTGGGCAGACAAATTTCCCATTTGGTTACAGCCGCCCACAACAGCCTCACTCAGGCTCATTAAATGGCCCAGAATCTAACTTGTCTGCAACATATAAAGACAATCCTGTTTACAAAAGTTCTCAAAATAGAAAAACCAAAACGCTTGAGTCATGCACACAGGTGGTGGTGGGGGGGGGGGGGGGGAGGGGAGACACTCACAGTTAATAAAATTAACATTTCAAAATATATAACAATAAGAAATTTTACAAATTTCTACCAGTTAACTTACGGCAAATACACACGCTCGCAAGGTAGGACTTGCAAACTTTTACAACAATCTCCTTTCAAGGCAACAGTTTCTACCCGTAATGAAATGGCAAACTTTTGCATGGCAAGAAAACACACTAATAACCAACTACCTGCATAAAACACATAAGCACGTTGAGTTAAAGCCATAGAAGGTATTGAATTGGAAAAACACACCATAGTTTTCACTGACTAGAAACAATATAAAAAATTAACAACGGCGTACGTTAACAACTTTGCTTGATTATAGCCAAATATAGATAAACACAAATGTAGGTAAGTTACAGCTTCCAGATGAGCAGGAATTCGTTATGCAATTGACTAGTTCTTACCACGAGGCAAAAGGACATTTTCTTCTTCCTTAGAGTACCTTTGACACGTAAGTCTAGTTATACTAGTTATGGCAGGCGAGAGAATGGATCAGGTCTTAATGCCTTGCATTTTAAACAGTACAGCCATTGGTACCTTAGACTCTCACAGACATGGCAGAGGCTAACAGACGAATAACCCGTAGGTAAACAGGGAGGGGAAAGAAGCAGTCCGAACCACAGATTTACTCTGACTCCTCCCTCCCCCTACTTCGTCCTCAATAGGGGACAAACGGACCACCCTTTCTAATATTAGGACCTTCCCGCGGAAGGGCAGAGGAGAATGAATGACGGGAAACCACCAAAATATACGGCTAGTATAATTAACAAGAGTAAGTAAATTGAATTCAATTAAACTTCATAAACTCTGTTCAATCAATACTCAACTTCTGGTGCGATACGACTACCAGGACTGAGCCAACGCAGCAGCTCCAAATGCTCTGCCGAGCCGCCCGCTGCCAGCCGTTTCAAGGGACGCAGGAAGGCGCGCCGATTTTCAGAACCTCCTCGCCGGTCGGCAGCATACGGCCGAACTGCAAATTAGGCCCCTTGGGGACCCACGCTCAGGAAGATTCCTTTCGCGTCGAGCAGTTAACGCCCCATACCACGGAGCCGCCGCTCGCGTCGCTTACGCTGATGCCACGGTTTGCGTGCTGTCCCCCCAGCACCGGCAGGGAAGTCGCTTCTTGATGCCCCGACTGCCAACTCTCCACGAGATCCCATACAGCCACTACTTAAAGCCACGCGAACAGCCTACTTTTCCCCTTTCCCGCTGTAGGGAGAAACCGAAGCCTTCAATTGCGACAACGGCGCCACCGCCAGAAAACGGAGGGCGACTGCTTTACGCTAGGCGCTGCGGTGCGCTTTACAAAGCTAATTTTACTGCGGCTCAGAGTGTAACCTGCTAAGGGAGTGAAACCTGGACGGCAAACAGTTTAAGTAACAAGAGAATGTAACATTTTAAAATTTACCGCTAGGGAAGAATGTTGAAGAATACATGTGTAGCTGGAATTTCAGATAAGCAGGTACTGAATCTAAAAGGGGAAAAAAAAAAATATTACGGAAAAACATTACTAACAGAATAGGTGCATTTGTAGAACACAAGAAATTATCAATTCCTTAATGGAAGAAAATGAAAGGAATAAAACTTCAGACCGAGACCAAAGCACGTTCAGATGAAATTAGGTAGTAATACTCGTGCAGAGACGAAGCTGCTTCAAACCAACCTTCGGGACGAACGGGAGAACTTTACAACACACTTGCTTTAAAGACATATTTATCCAGTACCGTGCTGCAAACGTACTGGTTGGAAATAGGTAGGCGAGCCGCAGTGGGAGAACTGACAATGTGCAGAAAAGTAGGTCGAATTCAGGCGAAGGTTATACGTCAACTGGAGAAGGGCCCGTCGTGTTTGTGCACTTCCGCCACTGTATCACGGAGAGGCAGTGTATGCAACGGCACGTTGGCGCCAGCCGGGGTGCGGTTGGCTATCAGAGCGGACACGGGCCGCAGCGCGCGAGCGGGCATCACGTCGGCCAGCACGAATGCGCCGACACGGATGGGGGCGCAGGGGGGCGTGTTGTGCGCAGCAAGCTCCACAGACCGCGCCTGTGGCAGCGACCGCCTCAAAGGACCACGTGTCGCCACTGCTGTGTCCAGCGCGGTCGCTCAACGCACCACTGTCTGCGCACCTGGCTCTGCCGAAGCGTCGGCAAACGGCAGGGACGGTCGCCGGCTGACAGTCCGCGATGTTCCAGGCAACTGCAGCAGGAAATGACAGCGGGGGTTTGTCGAGCATATCAACTGTCCCTGGAGTCAGAAGCAGAAACGGCCTCCAGCACAGAGTCGGCGCAGGGTACGCCGGCCTGTGGGCAGTGACCCGTTGTCGTCCAAAGCTGTGGGCCAGGTCATACATACATTCTGTTCCGCTTTCCCGTCTCTGATGACCTCGTTGTCGACGGGACGTTAAACACTAACCACCACCACTGTTCCGCTTTCGGCCGGGTGCAATGACAGAATCGAGGCGCATTCCCCATAATCTTTGTTAAACGATTTTACGTCAATATTTTGATAAAAAAGAACATTTTTGCGTTAGTTATAGCTTTGTATACCTGCTGCATGGTAAACTGCCCATCATTTGTGGTATTTGCAGTTAAGTAAGCCAGTGCGTGAAAACAGGAGTCGCTAGGATTTTGCGTTTCACGCATGTTACACAATGTATTGCCCCGAATGGAATTTAGGTAACATATAATTTTTCTTTAGACTTGGGTGGAGG